>NW_028277543.1:1512083-1814500 GCF_059751315.1 Micrasema longulum
CAATCCTCGGATCTTTGATTCATGAGTCTACGACACTAGCTACGGGACCACAATCCGATTCTTATGCAATCTTTCATTGTTCCTGGACTAATCTGGAGAGTAAGACTAATCATCTTACCTTCGTGTAACAAAAATGATCAAGGTACGCTGGAATTGGTGTACTAGTGCAGCACCCTATACACGATAATGTGAGGATGACAAGATTTACAGTATTATTGAACTTATTTATTACATTTGAGAGCTACAGTAATATTGACCTTGTGTATTGTATATGAGAGCGCTACAGTATTATTGACCTTATTTATTATAAATGAGAGTTGCAGTATTCCTGACCTTGTTTATAATTATTACTAGCAGTCATAGTTATTATTTCAATTCATCAATACCAAGACCACAACTAGGTAACGAGTATGGTTAAATTGAAATATTTCGTATAGCACCATTTTCAGACCTCTATAATACGAGCTTAAGTTAAAATAAAAACAAAGAATCTACGCAGCTTTTATGAAAAAATCGACAATAATAAATCAGTAAAATAATGCTTTATATAAATATTTATTCATATATTTTTTAAAGACCTCATTGAATCTGATTTAATTGTGAATTTGAATAGGGGTGTAGGCTTAATAATGTCACGAGGGTTGCAAAATCAAACACATACATCAGAGGACTTTAAACACAGCCTTAGGCTACCCTGTATATCCGCTTCCGGCCAGCCCCCCAACCGGAACTGCGCCCTACTTAACTACAATGTGTTGAAACAGCAAACGTATTTATTACACGACTCAACAATTTTACTGTTCCACTTTACATTTTTTGTCAAAGTGCTTTGCATAGATTGAGATGTAGTCTACTGCTTCTTAAACAGACTCGTAAATAGAACCAGGTAGGTTCTTCTACAAGAAGAAGGCGGTTTTAAAGTTTTTGAATTTATTTAAATTAAACTTCTGTACGTCGAGGGTTTTTAGTAAAAAATGGATATTTACAATGAGGAGGTTCAATGGTTTGTAATTTTTTTTTTTTTAATTATTTATTTTTGCCCCACAACAGGCTAGGAGGCCCAATCACAGTGGTGAATTACACCACAAAACATCCAGGCTTGAGAAAAATCACGTTTTAATTTTCGTGCTCTCACCGGGAATGGAACCCGGAACTTTTCGTGTGTGAGTCGAGCGTCTTGACTACTACATTAAACTTAGCCAAAAAAATATTTTCAATTTTTTACAGAGGTTCTCTTCTGCTTATTCTCGGTCAGTTTGCCATTGACAGCAAGCAAACTGGAATTCTCCCACAACTCTCTTGTCATTGGTTGATTAATATGAACCACTGACGTCGTTCAAAGAAGGTCGTTTTTATTAAAATATTTTTTATTATTTTTACAAATTAATGCTCCATTTTTTACAGCGCGCAAGAAAACATTTATTGTATCCGGTTTCTTTAGGGCTAAAGTTATTTTTTTGATTATCCAATAAAAAAAAAAGTTTTCTCACTATGATGAAAACGTCCGCGTATTACAGTGCTGTGTAGTCACTACACATGCAAAAAAAATTAAAGAGATATTTAATCTCATGCCTATGTAGGATTTTTCGTTTTGTTTTTTGAAATAATAATAGTTTTTAGTCTAAAATAATGAAATAAAATTTTATATAATATGTTTTTCAAATTTAATTATAATTTATGTATGTTAAGTATGAAAAATCGAAGCAATGTATAAAAACATTGCGTAAGCTTACATTTCAGCAGAACTTAAATTTTAAGACTATTGTGTAAATATTTTTTAAAAATAAACAAATATATATATATATATATTATGTAATAAAAAATGTAACAAATGATGGTACTATTTGCAAAACCGGAAAAATCCACCTTTCTTTATTTGAACAAATAACAAAAAACCGATACAATAATTGACTTCAACTCTTATTTTAAACTTATTTTTTTTATTATAATCAGAAAATATTTTATACATTAGCAGTGATGACATAAACATGATTAAATCAAGAAACAGTAGTGAAATAATAAATTTTATTGTATACATGCCAACTTTACAATACTCGTAATAACGTATTAAATCAATGTTAAAAATAAAATATAAAAAAAGGAATAATTAAAAATATGTATTATATGTAATTAAATATATGTATACAAATGGCAATCATGCAGTTTCGCTTTACATATTAAATAAATTGTCAATGTTTTATGAATGTATGTATGTGTATGCGCATGGGTATATGTACATGTGTGTGAATGTGTGTATGTATATGTGTGTGTATATGTAAATATATATATATGTGTATATATGTGAATGTATGTATATATATATGTATATATATATATATATATATATATATATATGTGTGTGTATGTGTACGTGTGTAATTCAATTAATATCTCACTTATTTTTGATTAAGAATTTTGTCGGGTTTACAAGTAGTACTATGTAAATAAAAAAAAAATGTAAATTAATAATTAATGTACCTCAGTGGTAAAACCTTAAATTTAATTAACAATTTAACAGTGAGAAAAGTAGATGTTTTTTTCAAAAGTTGATGTTTTTTTTGTACAGAACACTGCGAACAACAGTTAGGAAATGACAAAATTACCTAACCTACAAATAAAGCATTCGACCCTAAATACCAACTCCCTACCCTCCCTTCAGCCCTTCAGCAGGGTAAGAGAACACGATTGTACTTTATAAAAGGCTGTGTTTAGGCCTATTTGGCGGTTTATTGTTAATTCTTCCCAGCTACAACCTCCTTAAATCAGAGCCTTCTATACAGAGGCGTAGTCAAATAATGTAACTGAACAAAATATGGAAATAAAATTATAAATAACCGTTATGTGAATTACTGTACCTGTGTTTAAATAAATGATGGTTATGTTTTATATTTGATAGTCTCGAACAAACACGGATTTTTCTATCGATGCAGGGCATGTAAAAACTGTTTATCTGCACACAGTAAATACATGGTATATTATATTTAAAGTGGAAGAAATATATTTAAGTGCAGCAGTGAAACATAAGTATGTGCATTTAGTAAAAATTAATGATTACATAAGATAAACCAAAAGAAACAATAATAAATATAAATAAGGAAATGTAGCAACATAGGTATATGGGTATGTAGAAAGATATTTAATATATTTACAAATAAAAACATAAACACATACATTCACATGCATATGCATACATATACACACACATATACATACATGCATATATAAATACAAATATATATATCAGAAGCGAATGGTGATTTTATTTACAGGTAAGCTTTAAAAAAATATATAATGTAAGTAATATATACTATAAATTGATATTTTTCTGTGGTTCTGTGTGAAACAACAACTCTCATCCATGAAATCAACTCAAACGACGTAATTTCGCTATATATTATATTAAATTGATATATTATCCATTACTTCAATACATAACTCATAAAAAAATAAATAAAAAATAGCACCATGAATTCAGTCGATATTAGGTACGATTATTGTTCTAGAAATTAATAGTGTTAAAAACGGCCGCGGAATTTTTGCTTCAGTTACGATGGTCCGCAAAATATAAAATCACCACCCCGACACTGGCACCCCTAATTCTACAAGTCTTACTTTTCTTCCCAGACTTGGCTTTCCTTTTTAATTCTCTTTTCCTTCTCTACCTTTAAGAAAGGATCTCCGCTATCTGCTCCTACGTTTGGGGCAATGAATCGGAGTTACTGCCTTTCTACCATTGTTTTCTTTTATTAAGGGTAGGAATTAAAAACAATGCGGTAAGATAAGAAAGGGGTGGTTTATCGGATGAAAGAGTTCTTTCAGGTGATGAATTTCACGCCACTATTGTGTGAAACGTTTTAACTTTTTTGTTTTATAAATTTAATCAACTCAGCGTTAACCTTTTGTTTAATTTTCTAACAATTCGAGGTTTAAACTTAATCCATTACATGTAACAGAGTTTTTGTTCCACTATGTAGCCAGCTCAAAATAAGTGTAAATATGTTTTATTATAAGAAAAGTTTAAAATAAAATTTCATTTAAATTTAAGATGCGTCTAGCAAATATAATGTAGACTGTAAATATAGATTTTTATAATCAATTTATAATCAAGTTCGGGTTTTATGAACATATTAAAAGGTCAAGTCATGATATGTCTCATCTGGTAAGTGCATTGGTACCTTTTTATGTTAGTTTTTAATTTTACTCCAATATGATTTTTCTAATATAAGTAGCTAGTCTTTAAGTCTTTGGTGATATTTCACATTGTTTATGGTCGTTTACGTACTCTTCTCTATTAAACAATTATTCTTACAATGTCTAATTTTGCAATTTTATAGTATTTACAAATGCTAACTTGTGCACTCTAATTTTTCAAGACAAAATTGATACTTATTCACTTATACACTCACCCCCCCCCCTCACTTTCACACACGTATACATACCCTCATACACACAAGCAGACCTTTACCTACCTTCATTCTCTCTCTCTCTCGGACTCTTTCTCTCTCATTCACAAATTCTTATTCCATACCTACTTTTTTATGTATGTATAACGTATTTTTGTGGATATCTGTTATTGGTTTTATTTTATATTTTTTCGTTTGTACATGTAAGTTTGCTTTATTACTGTTAATTTCCCAAATAAATCAAACAAAACTATAAAAAAATATATGCCATTTTGTCGAAGTACAATTTTGTAAGGAAAGATAAATAACTTGTTGTATTTATATAAGATTGCTAATGGTAAATTGGAAAGTTCAAGCTTTTTGAATAAATCTTTATAAATTTAATTCCTCTGTACATGTGATCTCACTGAACTCCTCTTAAACGGTTTTACCGATTTACGTGTGGTTTTCAGAGAAATATAGATCTTTGCGCTGTGCGTTTTCGTTGATATTGAATTCTTCAATTTAATATGTTAAAAAACGTATGGAGCATAAATATTTTATTCATTGATATACCAGGGTTACGTTTGAGGAGAATGAATTTACGAAAAAATGGAGAGATGTTGATTTTTTCGTATAAAAAAGTTTGTTTTTGAATGTTTACAAACAGCATTTGTTTTTTATGGATCTTTTCCTTTAATTCCTTATAATTTCTACCCATTTATTTATTTTTACTGGATTTTTGGTAATTCTAAAATAATATTAAATTCGATACATTTAAAAAATCGTATTCCTACATAAGTACACCCCTCTGTTGGTTAAAAGACTGGAGTTTGACGTTTGCAAAAATAATGCCATATTTGAACAAATATTTATTTTATATTTTGAAATTCAACCATAAACAAGTACCTAGATACCTACTTAAATCCTATATTTGAATATGAACAATTTTTAGTTTTGGAATTTAATCACAAACAAGTACCTAGGTACCTACTTATCAATTAAAAGTCTTTTTACAAGCTTATAGCAGGCAAGCCAACGTTCGGGCAGGACAACATCTGTTGGGTCCGCTAATAACTTTTTAAATTAGTGTTGTCATACAACCCAAAAACGTTTTACGTAGATTTTTAAGGTTTAAGAAGTACATACAAGATGCGTTTTTATATTAATGTATTTATGTTTTATTTTGATTCATAATTTATTAGTCTTTTTTTTTATTGTTCTTATAAGTGAATAAAGTTTTAACAATAATGACTTTTAATAATTTGTATGTTGAATTTGATTTCAATTCGTATTTTTTTATTTTAACATGTGTATATAAGATGTATTTTATATCATTGATTTAATTTTAACAATAATTCAATTTCAATTTTTATTATTTGTATTGTTAATCTTATTTAAAAAGGTTTACATGTAATTGATGAAAAAATAGTAGTGTCTTTTTTATTATTATTATATAAAGCATTCACTTTGTGTTTAAAAATTTTACTAAATGTTATTAAATATTTGATTAAAAAACAATAAAAAATCGAAATAAACTGAGATTCAAATAAAAACATAATTTTTTCAGAAAGAATATATGGGGTACTACCTGCAAACCCGGCAAAATCCAAAATTTAAAAAAAGTAAGATATTAATTGAAAATTATTCAGAATACTTTTTTTTTACAATAATTATAACATTTTCAGTTAAAAATACGGCTTAATTTGTAAGAACTTGACTTTGAAATTATCGGGTTTGTTGCAAACATGGCAACCTTTACTTGAGTATTGTTAAGTTGGAATGTATAAAATAGAATTTCTTATTTCACTACAGTTTCTTAACATAATCATGCTTACGTCATCACTGCTTACGTATAAAATATTAACTGATTTTGTTAAAAAATTGAAGTTCAAAAAAAGTTTAAGCCAAGTGGTGTATCAGTTTTTTGTGATTTGCTCAAAATAAAGAAAGATGGATTTTGCCGGGTTTGCAAATAGTACCCCTCATACGTAGACAATTGAAAAATAAACGATATGTTGGGCATAATTACTTAGGGATATTTTTTTGTATTGGGCCCGAAGATGTTACATATTCTATGAGCCTGGGTGTGAGGCATCTATCTCAGCCTGCGCGCAAGGCACTACTAAAACCAAGCTAGCTGTCGATATGTCAGTCTTTTTACTGCAGCAAATAAATGAAGGGAAATGCGACGTTGCCAATCCTATGAGTAGTAAGAGTTTTAAAATGTGCCGGGTATCTCACACCCTGGTTTATTGGCGCCAGGTTAATACAAGCTTCGAACGTCATGATTTTGTCTTAATTATGTGCGTGGTCTTTAACTTTGTCGAAGACGCTACGTTATTATACTATTACCTTGGTGACTCCATCTATTGCACCTTTTTGCTGATAATTAGACTAAGTTAATATCAAACTATACTATAAATTGTCCCTATATTTCTAAATGTAATTATAATTTTGAGGTGAAGTGCATCAGTACGGTGGAACAAACGGAAGGGACACAAAGTAAAATGAAAGAACTCGAAAACATAATGGAGACAGATTTCAATAGTTTAGCTGAGTGGATGAGATTAAACAAATTAAGTTTGGATATTAAAAAAACATGTTATATGATTTTTGGGAACAAACAGGACTTAAATATAAAAATTTCTCTCGGAACTGGCTATATTGAAAATCCCAATGTAACTAAATACTTGGGACTGTTTATTGACTCCAAACTTTCATGGAGCTACCAATTTGAGCATGTAAAATTAAAAATAGCACCCGTAACTGGCGTATTGCGTAGACTTCGAGGTTTGCTTCCTCATTCCGTTTTATTTGCCGTCTACTTCGCAATGATTTTATCCATCATGTATATGGGGTTTTGCCAGCAAAAATCAGATCTCGGATATACAAGTTCTTCAAAACAGAGCTTTAAGAAACATTCTTAGACTTAAATGGGATTCCTAAATCAAGGATATTTACCGACAAACAAAGATACTTCCTTTCAAAGTAATGCCACTGCATGACATAACCAATACTATTTTAAATATCATAAACTTTTCTGCTCACACAAATTTAAAATACACATTTGCTCATGATATTCGCAATTGCAATATGCGTTACTTAGAGAACCTTCATGTGTCTAAACTTCGCTCAACAAAGTTTGGCAGTAGGTTTTTGGAAAATATTGGCCATTCCGAATATAATAAACTGCCCGGTGAGCTAAAACACGTAAGATTGAATGAAAAATCCGGAAGTGTCACGATTAAAAAATATTTCTTAAATCTTTTTGATAGTGATAATTATTAATGTAATTTATGTAGATGGTGTAAAGTATTGTGTTTTTTTATGTTTCTTATACAATAATGTTTTCTTACTATTTTGGATGTATTAACTATGTATGATATTATGTATTGTCAAAAAAATATTTTTTTATGTGCGGTTTCAAATGAGTTTCTTTAATAATTCCTGGGAGTATAGTATGTACTTTTTGTATTTTATGTTTTATTAATAATATTTAAAAAAAAAATAAAACTGTTCTCAGGCCACCCGAACATACTTCGGGCTATGAAGGGCTGTTGGAAGACAGCGGCGTTGGGCAGGATGTTGTGTTGAAGATGGCAGCGGAGGAACAATAGTCAACGGTGGCACCCTAAGCCCCAGTTAGCAAGAGGGGTTACTGTCTCGGCGTCAGGGGGCAACCGGCCGTAAAACAGAAACCAAACAACAAATTTTCTTCTCCGACGTGTAAACAGAGGACCAGGAAGGCTGACCCCAAGTAAATGGAACACAGCCAGGAGGAACACGAATATCATTTTCTTAACTCTTCTATCTGTTAACTTTTGTAAAGTAAACAATTTGATAAATTTATTAATGCGAATGAAATTATTTAGCCTAGAATATCGAAATGAAATATTTGTTTAGAAGATAAACCGAGACCTGAAGCTTAAGACTGATCCGTTTACCTTTATGTAACAGATGAACGCTGGATCAAGTTTCCCAATTGGGTGATCGTGATATAACGAATCAGATTTTATTCGATAAATTTGAATATTTATCTCAATAAGGAAAATTGAAACAAAATTAAAGAAAACATTTGAGAAAATTAGAAGTAAAACGATTTTAATGGGTAGTATTAAAAAATCGTTGTTTTAAAATCAAAATGCTGTACGTCAAAAGAAAAAAATTTTTCTCTCGGTGAATTTTACAAAATAATGTTGTCATTTTTAAGAAGTAATTTGTTACTGAGTTTATGCCTCCCGGCCTGTTGCGGTTAAAAAAAAAACGAAAAAAAGGATCGTAAAAAATATTTTTTTAAAATTTATTTATTTAACTTTTTGTACATAATGTTATTTGTACATTGGCGGGCTTATTGCCAAATGGCAATTTCTTCCAACCAACCAATAAAATAAAAGTTTTACTTTTATAATTCAAGTTACAGAACATATTCAATAGAAAAAAAAAAAAGATTAAAAAGTGAAAAATATATAAAAATAGAAATAAACGTATTTGTTTATAAATTACCTTAAATCAAAACTACTACTCAATGGGAAAAAGGAAAAAAAGCGGAAAGAGGAAAAAGGAAAGGAGGAGAGATTAAGGAAGAGAAAGGAGATGTTTCTTCAGACGTGATTTGAACAGAGATAATGTAGTCAATTAATGCTAATATAAGTCAATTAATGCTAATATGTGTATATTATTTTTATTATTTATTTATTTTACAGAAACAAACAGTCTACAATGATATAATAACATAAAAAAGATACTGTTTAAAGACAGACCAGCGAAGTTTCTAAATAAAAAGTAAACATAATTAATTGTGGTTCAATAAAAGGGTGTGTTTATGTGTATTTGTATATGACCACTTACCGACTTTTCAATGTTTACCGGTTTTAAGACATGCCCGTCTCTTCGTCAGAACATTTATTACACTAACATGCAAATCCCCTTATACACCATCCATTATAGTAGTTGCATAAACATATATATTTTTTTAAAAAAATATTAAAAAAGAGAAATACTTGAGTTTTTATAATTTACTAAAATAATAAAATTTTCAGACCATTTCCTAAAAGTCGCAAATAAGTTGTGCTGGAAAAATTGATATCGAGTTGTGGTAGAGTGGGATTCGAACCTAGAACCTTTGGCCCGTGAGTACACAATACTACCACGGACCACAACCCATTATAAAACTGAAGTGCTGATAGGTCACATGCTATTAGAAGCTGACACCAACGTTCGCTAATTGTATTTTTTAAAAATAGTTAATCTTTTGAGATAGTTGAAAAGAGGAAAGAAGGAAGAAGTATGAATTTACTAGGTACCTATAGGGTGACCATTAAAATGGAACATCGTTTAATCGTATAATCATTGTACATCGGCGGCCTCCGTGGTGTAGTGGTCAAGACGCTTAACTCACGCACGGAAGGTTCCGGGTTCGATTCCCCGTGAGAACACGAAAATTAAAATGTGATTTTTCTCAAGCCTGGGTGCTCTGTGATGTAATTCACCACTGTAATTAGGCCTCCTGGTCTGTTGTGGTGCAAAAAAAAATGTAAAAAAAATAAAAAAATAATGGGCGGTATTAAAAGTTTAATAGATAACTAATTCATACGCTGATCGCAGTGTACTTTAAATTTATTACTTAGATGCATAAAGATAAAATGAACAGTCTTACGCTTCAGGTAACAGTCCAGTCCAGTTCAAATTGCTTATAAGAAATGAACGTTGAATAACTTTTAAACTATAAAAGATAACAATGTAAAAAAAACTGTTATTTTCAAATAATTCCATTAATACAAAAAAAATGTTTTTTTTATTTTGAAAGGAATTAATTTAGGCCTGAAAAAGTTAAATTAATATTTAATGTCAAGATGTCAGAAATCAAAACCAAGCGTCTTGCGTGATAGGCAATCACTATAACCACTTTACCACGAGGCGATTTTATTTTTAAAGCCTTTATAATGTGAAACATTTACATATTAAAAAATAATCCTTTACAGAGTTTTAGATTTCCAGCGAAAAAATGGTTAAATGATATTGAGGAAAAAATATTATAAATAAAGTGAAAACCAGGAAAAAATTACATTATTTCAAAAAAGATTTTTAAAACCAGTTATTTTAATGCAACCTACATGATTTTACTCTAAAAAAAACCCAAATATTATTTTATTACATATTTATCCGCCTCAAGGTGTAATATTCAGCGCGTTCGCCTACCGTGCTCGAGATCTCGGGTTCAATTCCCAACACAGTTGACATGACATACTGATAAATTAACTTATTGTTTTGAAGTTGTTGAAGATATTGTTTTTAGCAATAAGTCCGCCAAAATACTTATACTTTGTACTTTTAGTTTTAAAATAAAATAATAAAAATCGATATTGCTTTAATACTGGAATATTTCACAGCTCCTGGACTGGAATCTGAAGCGTAATACTAATCATGTCATTTTCATGGGATAAATACGTTACAATTAGTATACCAATACAGTATCAATGCTCATTAAAAGTGACAACACTTTTGTTCTTCCGAGTAGTATTTTCTTTAATTTTAATTATTATTTTTTTTTATCGTTTTAAGGTGGCCAGTTTTTTTTTCAAAAATTGAAAAAGGCTTCAATATATGAGAGAAAAATAAGTAAATTTTGAAGGCGAATAAAATTCTGACATAACAGTCAGTTTTGAAAACGAAGGGCTAGATGCACAAATAATGTAACTAGATTCTGCCCAATTAACATATTAGAGCATTTACATATATGCGTAAAAATGTTATCAGTCTAAAAAATAAATTTAGTTACCATATTTTTTCCATCTGTTTAACTATCTTATTATTTATTTATTGATGAACTTATGCAGTCCATTCTAACAATAGTAAATACAATTTCTTATAATAAATACAGGTACTAATCAAATAAAATACAACTAAATGAAATTAAAGCTAAAATAAAAATAACTACCTCAAGGATCAGAAGATTTATTGATAAGGACTCTTGCAAAACTATTTACAAAGCAATTACTGAACCACACGTTAACTACTGTAGTAGCATTTTATTTTATCAAACAAAGAAAACCTAGATAAACTAACTGTATTACAAAATAAAGCCTTTAGAATCATTTTGAAAAAAAAACAGATACACGAGGGTAAAGTCGATGGTAAATGAAATGAAATTATTGACATATAAACAAAGAATATTTTACAATACAATGATATTTGTTCATAAAATTATAAACTCTAATAAAAAAACAGAATTTTGGAAAAAAATTGATCGGAACCAGCATGAACACGATCACAATACTAGAGAAAATAACAAAATTAGACTTCCATTTAGGAAAAAGGAAAAATCACAAAATTAAATTTTATTTAAAACAATTAAAAAGTATTACGAAATGGAATAAAATATTTATGAAGAAAAAAACATATCAAAATTAAAAATAATGGTCAAGACATATGTGATAAACCACTTATAAATTAAATATATTTGCAATGTTATTATTAGAACACACATAACAATATGTATGATATGTGTGCCCTACTTTAAGATTTAAATAAAAAAAAAATAAAAAAAAAAAAAGACAAGATCCGGTCTATCTTAGTGATTTTTTTAATTTATGAATACTTACACCAAAAAAGTCCAGGTCTTATTTCGAGTTTACAATACGACACAATCGGGACATTGGTGCATGCAAACCATAGTTTGTGCTGTGTTGATCAAGAAACAGCACATTATTATTTCGCGACTGGCGGATTAGAACACTGAATGCCACTTGGTCCAGGTTTTGTCTCGAAGTTATAATACGGCACAATTGAGACATTGGTGTACACAAACCATAGTTTGATCAATGAACAGCACATTATTATTTCGCAACCGGCGGATTAGAACATTGAATGCTACTTGTTCCAATAACGATGGTACATCAATTAAGCCATACAGTAAATTTAACATAAACATGGAGTCTATGTTACTTCTATGTTTTTGTAGACTTAAGATTTTGAACATAGACTCCATTTCTCCGTAAATGTAGGCTCCCCTCTCGAGGCCAATCATCCATGTTACTTTTCTTAGCAAACGATGTTGCACCTATTCGATATAATTTATCCGGCCTACATTAAAGCGAGGCCAGATCACGGAGGCATATTCTAAAAGAGGACGAACAAGTAAGCAATTTAGTGTTTTAACTGTGAACATATTAGTAAAGTCACTATATGTCCTGCAAACAAAACCCAAGAGTTTTAGTGACTTGTTAATCATAGTATCAGTATGTTCAGGTTAGGTTAATTTTTTGTCCATGATAACTCCGAGGTCCTTAATAGACTTGACTACATCAAAATTAATATTATCTATTTTGTAATCAAAGGGGATAGGTTTTTTTACTCTATAAAAATGCATAATTTTACATTTTTTCATACTTAATTCTTGCTAGCTACCTTTGCACCACATATTAAAAGAATCAATATCTGACTGAAGCAGCAAACAGCAATTTGTCATCTTCCTGACTATCGTACGTATCGAGACGTTGAAAGTGCTGGATTTGTAATTGTTCGGTAAATGAATACAATCGAAAGTTAAACATATTGTCTTAAGCGAGCATTTTTTTATTTATTGGAGTTTATAATTGCTTTGAGGTGGCCACTTTTTATCATAAAAGCGTATTAAAAATATAAATGAGAACTATTTGAAATATTTTAATTAATGTATTATTTATTTATTTATTTATTTACACTCTTTATCAAAATACAATTCCATGTTTACTTTGCCAAGCTAACAAGGGTACATACCCCGTTCCAAGCTAGGCAATTACATTTTAATATATTATAATAGTTGACAAATTAATATTGAGCACAGACAAACAAGATATAAACTTATTCGTATACTCATTTTGATATATAAACATACAGATATACACATTTATACACACACATATATATATATACACAAATATACACATGAACATACACACACACACACATACATACATCCATGCGCATACACATACATACATTCATAAAAACATAGACAATTAACTAAGGAACGCGTACTAAATTTTAGGGGTCATTCATTTGTTGGATTTGATGATATGATGTCGAGATCACAAGTCGGTAGAACATACCGAAGTAGATAGTGATAGTACAGAAGTTAAGTATACCGTGTCGGTATGTGCCGATAAAGATAACCTTTATAATCGCGGCCCTATGACCATGAAATATTCTAATCTTGTTTTTATTTTCGAATTCTGAATGGACAAAGAAAAACGACAATTTCCCGCCCTATTTCTTTTCAGATCCTGTTTCGAAGTACAGGGGGTGTGAAAATTCATCCAACTTCCTGTGGTGACATAATTAAGGCAGGGAAAGTTCTCAGGTATGCTGGTTTCGATTAAAATACTTGCCAAGTAGCAAAACATTAACGTGGCAAATTTATTCAGCACCCTGTTTCAAAGACGTTAACTGTCTCCAAGTTGAGGAGCATATTTTAGAACTTATAATAAAAATTGTACTCATAAAAGAAAAAATGTATATAAATATATATATACAGTTGGATAATTTATTTAGCGCCATTTTTGTGAAAATCACCTCAAGGGCGCTGAACAATATATAAATATCCCAGTACGTCTTGCAGCTACAGAGCGCATGGACGGTTGGGATTCTAGTTCCTCGTTTTCAATTGAGATCAATAAAAAATTACAACAGATAGGAGCTAGATTACAGGACGTCTTGCAGCTACAGAGTGCATAGACAGTTAGAAATTTAGCCCCCATTTACATATTTTAAAAATTGACAAATAAATTTAGTGTATTATTGATACTAAAAAAAAAATAATAATATGAATAATAAAAAGGAGTAAGATTACAACACGTCTTGCAGCTACTAAGCGCATATACGATTGGAATTCTAGAGCCTATTTACAAAATTTAGGCATTGTAAAGTATATATATGAAAGCTAGATAACCAATCATCGTGCAGCTACAAAGCGCATGGACAAGTGGAATTCTAGCGAAGGTATCCAAATAGTAGTAATAATGATAGTTATATCATTCCAAATACAATATATAATATTAAAAACGCTTATTATACTAAAAAACGAAGGATTCGAGTAAAAAGGAAAAAAAAAAAAAAAATATTTGAAAAATAAATAAATTATCATGTAAAATTTTCAATGATTTATTTTACTAATTAAATTTTAAAAATATCATAAAGTATAATTTTAAACAGAACTGCATAACTGCAGTTCGTCAGTAGGTGCTTATCACAAGATCTTATATGTATAAATATTATTACCTTTTAATTAAGGGAAGGGGTAGGAATTTGAAAAAAAAGATACTAGTCCGAGAAATCAAAGTTTTACTTCATTTTTAAATTACAAAAAATAAAACGAAAAAATTTTAGGTCTTAGAAAAAAAATGATTAGGATAAGAATGAAAAATATTTCTCTAAAATTTCGCTCTCTGGCTCTGAAACACGTATATATATATATATATATTATTTCTTCATTTTTATGTCCAATGTATGTCATCATCATCATTCCCTTTCCGCACCTAATGGTGCATAGGGTAATGGATTGGTACACCAATTGCAGCACATCTCGATAAATTTTGTTACATGAAGGTAAGGTGATCAGTCTTACGCTTCAGTTACCAGTCCAGGGACTATAAAATATTCCAGTATGAAAATCCCCTTTATAATAAATATGTTATATCAACCATGTCGGGAATCGAACCAAAAACCTCTTGAATGGTAGGCAAACGCGCTGACCATTACACCACGAGGCCGACAAAAAAAACCAATGTATGTATATGTTAAGGTCAATTTATGCCATGTATGTAAAATAAATAAATAAAATATTGAAAAATCCTAAATAATTTTTATGCAAGAAAACCTATATTAACGTGAAAAAAATCTCATGTTCTAAATATAAATATATAATAAATGTTTAACAACTTTTTTTTACACGGTGCTGTATGGAACGTATCACCGAGTAAAAAGATGTTTCAGATTATTCATTTTAGAAGAAATAAAAATACACGGTTTTTTTATGAGTAATATATATAAAATATGCGTGGGTCCACAATATATAATTAAAATTCCTTGCAGGACTTTTACTATCCAACCATTCCGCAACGTTGTTAGCTGATACATAATTACGATTCAGCAAGCGATTTAATTGTGGGATCGCGGTTCGAATCCCTGGCGAATTCTTTTCCGGAACATATCACAGACAAAGGTTCTACTTGAATTGCATCGACAATTGCATCTAACACGACCATTTTGGAACCATACTCATCATATATAAAGGTTCAAAAAGTTTTTTGTATTCTAATGGATTAAATTCTTAGTATATTTTTTAGAAAGTTTTACTCGCGGCTTCTCTTGCTACTGTTTGTCGTTTAATAATAAAAAAAATTTCAATTTTCCCTTCAACTATCGCTAAAAATAAGACTTTACTTTATTCGATGTCGAGATAGCATCATTATTTTGTTTTTATATTACGATGTTCTATAGTAACGATTAACGATTAATTTGCAAAAGCTACTAATATGCTAATGATCTGCTGTTTACACTTTAAGCATCGGCCAAATACACATATAATTTACTCTGTGCTCGGCCCATTTTTGTGAAATTTCATCCTTTGTGAAGGATTTCTTAAAAGTGTCATAATTATGAAAATACTGGGTTAAATCAATTCAAACTTCCCATATTTATTTGAAACAATAAAATAAGCTATTTTTTAATGATAGTTTTGCCAACATTGGCCTTTATGGAGAGCCATATTGCGCATTGCAATGTTCGCACACATACATGGCCTCTCTCCTTCTTTGTGCTTTGTATCTCGGAGCCGTGTAAACACGTGATTATAATAACCATGCTTTGTGTTCCGGTCCCGTGTTTTCACGTGGTTTACCAGCAGTGAAAAAATACTAATAAAAGTCACTAGATGTCAATAAACTACGTGAAAACACGGGTCCGGGACACAACGTATGATTATATAACCACGTGTTTACACGGCTCCGGGCTACAAAGTGTTAACTCATTCTATGTTCATAATATACCAACTTTTTTATATTTGTTGTATGCTGACATACATATATGTTTATGCATTTTTCTTGTTATTTTTCTTTTTCTTCTTACACATCTATGTGTATTTTTAACTACCTCCCTCTATCCCACCTGCTGACAAGCATCTAAATAGAGGCTTAGCGAATTTTCCTAAAAAAAAAAAACACTATTACTTTTATGCAGTCATATCGTAGGACATGTGGTGCTCGACGCGGCAGTTTTTGGCGTTATTCATTTCTAGATCAAATCGTCCAGTTGACATTTCAATAGTAATGGGAATACCCAATACGTTCGAAATTTGTTTTGTATTTTTTTATGAATAACTTTTATATCAAGTTTATATTTGAAGCACTAACTTTGTGGTTATTCATTATTTATTTTGTTCATTAACGCCCAAAAGGAAATTACAAAAAATAAAATACATGCTAATATCCTTAATTATACAGAATATACAGAAAAAATATGTGAAATTAGTTAGAAAGGATATAATAAAAAGTTTTACAAAGTAAAAAATAACAATAATAACAAAGGTATGCAAGAAAAAACAGTGAGCATATAAACAAAAAATGCAAAGATATAAGCTTATGAAATAAATTCTGTAAAGCAATAACAGTAAATAAAGTGTTACGGTAAGCAAGAAAGACAAATTTAAGTTAAATTAATAAACAAGCAAGCATATATTATCGCGAAAAAAGAAGAAATAAAAATATATAAACATGAAATGCGTATTTTCCAATACTACAATGCAATTTGATATAATAGTAAAAAATAAAAAAAACAAGTATAAATTAATAAAATAAATAAAACAACTTTGTTTTTAACCACTAATTTTTATTTTTCACCGACCGGTTCCAAAGCAAAAAAGCTTCTTGTCAAGGTTTCATATTTCAAGTTTCAAGTACTTTATGTTGAAAATAAATAAAAATATTAAAATTAGACAACTTACAAATCTTAGAAATTAAAAAAGCGATTCATAATAATAAAACAATAATTAATTACCAAATAAATAATATTTCTTTTAGTCCTCTCCTGTCTTACTTCGAAAATTATGATATCAAATTACCACCCGTGTAAGGAAAAAACGACTTGATTTATTGGGTCCACGTGTAGTATATAGTGAACATGATAAAAATAAAAAAGGGAATAAAAAAAAATAAATTAAAAAGGAATCAATTCATTAGTTACGTAAACCTTGATGAAGAAGCTTGTTTGCTTTGAAACCGGTCGGTTAAAAATAAAAATTAGTGGTTAAAAACAAAGTTGTTTGATTTATTTTATAAACTTTTATATAATTTATGTATAAAAGTAATGGATAATAAAGATATCGTCGTTTGAGTTGATTTCATTGATGAGAGATGTTGTATCACACAAAACCACAGAAAAAAGAGAAGAATTTATAGTATATATTTAGTTTCAATGTTTTAGAGCAACGTTTATTTGATATACCCACTCAGTTCAAAGACTTTTTTGTGGGACTCATTTTTTTTAATTACAGGTTTATTTTACATTATTTTATTTATATTATACAAATTTATTTATTAACAGGCACTAAAAAGTATTTAGAAGATATTTCTTCAGTCCTTTTCTTTCAATTGAAGATCTTTCATTTTAATGATGGTTTTGAGAGATCATTGAACAACCTTGGAATAACGGAATTTAATGTTCGCTCTCCGAAGTAATTTGTGATTCGGGGAACGATCAGGGAGCCCTCAGTTTTAAATCTAGTGTTGTGAGTGTGAGAAACTATTTTTGCATATACCGGATCAACAAAGTGATATAATCAATGATTATGATAAAATTATAAATAAACTTATCAATGAAACATCTTGGTTTAGTTTTACTTTTTATTATTTTGACCAAAGAGCGTTTTCGCCTAAGTAGGCATCTTTAAGACTGGTGGATGCCTACTAAGGCGAAAGTGCTCGTTGGTCAAAATAATAAAAAGTAAAACTTAACAAAGAAGTTTCATGGATAAGTTTATTTCTAATTTTATCATAATCATTAACTATGGAGTTTTATCAAGAAATATCAACAAAAAACATCAATGATATAAAATCAATTTGTAGTCACAAAGTTGTTTTACCTGCAGGACAGTACATAATTTAAAATATACGCCTTCGCCCATATATTTCGTCTCATGGATTATGCTATCTGGTACTTATATTATGTAGTAGGTACACATTTATGATATTTTATTTTTTTAGCTTACCTGTAAATAAAATCACCGTTCGCCGCTGATAGGTGTTGATCTCAGGTAGCTTTAATCTATGCAAGTAGCTCATGAACCCATTGTGCCCAAAACGAGAGTAAGGATATCGAGTGGTGATAAGTCCGCCTCGTTTTGCAATGCAGTTCTTGTCTACAAACATTTTAACACTCAAAACAAATTTATTGTTAAAGCACCTTTTACACGTAGGATTACCTGTAATTGTAATCGATATTCATACAACCTTGCCGCCTTGGTTCAAAGATTTCCATTTCAGAATTCCGTGGAGGAAAAAATCTTTATTTTTTCTTTGTAATTAAACTATTGCATGGCAACGAATTTATAATATGAAATCGACGGTTTTAAAAAAATATTTTTACTAAATGTTATTAAATATTTGTTTACAACCACTAAAGCTAGGGTTTCCTAGGACAGCGGTGCCCGTATTTTAACGGCCGTAGTGAACGGTGATGCGGTAGACAGCCGTCGTAACGTCGACTAGAGAGTGATTTCCTAGTGAAACGGTGTTAAATGGTGTTGATAACACCGTTTTCCTAGGAAACCACACTCTAGTCACCGTTACGACGGTTATCCACCGCATCACCGTTCACTACGGCCGTTAAAATACGGGCACCGCTGTCCTAGGAAACCCTAGCTTTACCGACTTTTCTATGTCTACCGCTTTCGAGATGTACCCGTCTCTTTGTCAGGACACCAATTAAACCAACATGCATAACCCACTATACACTTCCACCTTCCACCATAGTTGTTGCACTAAAATATAAAACCAACACGTCATGCATTTTAATAAGCAACCCTTTTTTTTTACAATTTCTACCACAATATAAAATATTTTCATAACCTAATCATTGTATGTAAGGGAGAGCCTTATGCACTATCAGGTGAGGGTGATAATGAGTGTTATGATTTAAAATCGTAATCTGAATAAACTGTTCGATTCCTTAAAAAAAACCATCAATCTTTCCCTTTCTATCAATGGTGCATAAGGCGCTGCATCGGTATTCCAACCACAGCGAATCTCAATCATTTGGTACGTGAAGGCGACTATTGACGAAAAAAACTCACAAATACACGTTTTGTTCATGTAAACAACAACTGCAATATGAACAAAATAAGCATTTGTAGTTTGTGCCTCTGCTGACCCTGGCCGATGGCGGCGCGCCGATCGGCACGATACAGTACTTAACCGAATTATGTCTGGCGCATTTTTCAAGTTTTACAAATAGTAACTCGCATATTTTACATTATTTTTTGTTATTGTTTTGATGAAATTCTAGTATGGTAGGCACTGCTTATATACCTTTATGGAACGCATGCTACTACCCACATCTTAACATAATCTTTATCGTTTTGTATTCTATTATTTAGAGTATCTTTAGATCTCCCTCATTACTTAAATATAAAATACTGGAGCAATAATCAATGTGGGGAACGATAATACTTTTAAATGTCGACAGAAAGGTTTTAAGGTCTAGTTAATTCCTTATCCTTCCTAATAGGGATACCTTCTTTGCGATTTTCTTACTCGTATAGTCTGCATTTTTTGTAAAACGTAATTTAGAGTCAATCCAAACTTTTTATTTATTTATTGAATGCACAAAACACACAATTTTATCATAGAGCACAATTATAATTTTTTATGTCCCGACTTGTTAGAAAATTCCGCGTTAAGTCGGGACTCTTCTATTTATAAGTCAAAAACATTTATTAACATATTAAACAATATACGAAATAATCAAAACAATATACAAAATAATAATTAAAACATATAAATAACAAAAATTAACATATGTCGAAAAATGGAATGCAGAAAAGTTATATAAAAATATACGGCAATATGTTATTAATATTTTATTTTTTTAGATATTTGATGATTTATATTATGATATTTGATTAGGTATTTTATGATATTTGATGATGTATATGATCTATTTTAGGTTTTTTAAATATTTCTAGATATTTGATGCTTTCAACATTCTCAAGAATTTCGAATTTACTACAAATCTAAAAGCTAATATAACAAAACTTTTTCAAACTACAAAGCGCAAGGGCGGATGTGATTCTAGCCACAAAAAATGTTTTTTTAAATTTATTAAAAAAAAACAATTATTTTTCTTATTATTTCCTTCACGCACCTAATGGTGCAAAGCCTATGCGTAGAGAACTGCATTACTTCACCAATCTTGATATCTTCAGTATCTTGATAATTTTTGTTACATGAAGGTAAGATGATCATTCTTACGCTTCAGGAGCTAGTCCAGGGACCATGAAATATAAATAAAAATCACCTTCTTAAATAAATATTTCATGTCAACATGTCAGGAATCAAAACTGAGACCTCTTGAGTGGTAGGCAAATGAGCTAATCATTTGACAACGGGGCGAATAATGATTTTTCTTAGCAAAATCATCCAAAAGGAATATTTTTATTTTTCTCATTAAATCAAAAATCTTTCCATTTTTTCCTGTGAGGGGAGTTTTGTAATTTAATAATTTTACGTGATCGCTCATTTTAATTGAATTTTTTGAATATATAAAGAAATTGATACAAAATATTACATTTGGTGGTTTTCATGAAAATTGACTGGAATTATAATGATATTTCAACTACAGACATTGTCTTAGCCTCGAGGAGACATGTTTTCTTTATCAAGGAATACGAAAATTTACATAATAAAATTGAAAATGCGTTGTAATGTATGATGGAATTTAACTTGAAAATGTTGTAAACAATTTACCAGACTTAAAGGTGTTTTTATTATTATTGTATATTTATTTACTTTTATTATTTATTATAAACTAACAACGAGAAAATTATTTAACTTTATAAAATACTGTTTTAACAAATATATCAAAATTGCGAAAGAGACGTCACAGAAGCAAAATTTAAGGTTACTATTTTTTTTATCGTTTGACATATTAGTTTCCATTATTTTATTATTAATTATTTATGTGTACGTGTATGTATGTGCATTAGTGTATGCGTATATGTTAATGTGTGAATGGATGTGTACATGTTCATTTGTGTATATGTACGTATGTATGTGTATGTATGTATGTATGTATATGTACATATATATATATATATATATGTATATTTATATATGTATATGTATGTATGTATGTATATGTATGTATGTTGTATGTATACATTGATGAACATTTTTATTTATTTTTTCAAAGTTTTATATTTAATTATTACTTCTTCTTCTTCTCTTCCTTCCCTATTTTCCCATCCGACTTATTTTCACCCCTGCGAACTGAACGTTTTGTTTTTCGATATTTTTGTTCCTATATAAAACCCGTTTTTGATATTGTTATTTGTTTTAATTCTTAATGTATTGTTTATAATTATGACTGTTGGTTTCAAAAATAAAAAATGATAAAAAAAAAACAAATTATGCAACTCTATCAGTATTGCACATTAAGATGAGAGCATCGTTCTGCACTACGTTAATATTATTCCTACCATGGATAAATAAACAACAAAGGAACGTGGCCTATAAAGAGACCACAGGGCGCAGTCAACGCCCAGTTTAGTCAGTTCAGTTCAATCAATCACCCAGTTCCAGTTTGTAGTTCAAGTGTGGCCAGTTTAACTCGCCATCGCCGTAACACTCACGCGACAAAGTTCATTACTTATTCGCCATGTAATAAATACGCATTAAACAGCAACCTCGTGTCTTTATTCAATCTCTAACTGGAGTAGAAGCTCCACCAATTCTCATAAATCAAAATTCTCTAAAAATAAAAATAAAGACAATTTAAATAGATTAAACACGAGAGTCATAAAAGATTTTTAAAACAATTTCGTGAATTGGTTTAAGCATTTTTTTTACAGAAACAAACAGTCAACAATGATATGCTCGTAATAACATAAAAAAGATACAGTTTAAAGACAGACCAGCGAAGTTTCTAAATAAAAATCATACATATTAAATTGTGGTACAACAAAAAGGTGTATTTTTGTGTATTTGTATGAAAGTAAGAGTAGAGGTGAGTTTATGTGTATCTGTGTGGGAGTAAGTGTACAGGTGTGTTTAAGTATAAGCATCATTGTATAGTAAGTGGGATCGTATCGCAGCCAGAAAGAATGAGTCTTAATTTATTTTTAAATAAATTAACGGGCTTGTTAAATATATCAGTATATGAAAAAAAATCATTATAGTTGGAGCAAGAATGATAGAGGAAAGAGTGTTGTGCATAGTTGGTGCTACAGACCGGCAGATGGAATAAATACTTATTTCTTGTCTCGCGAAAGGGGACATTAAGATTAATTTTGGAGAGTATGTTGAAAGAGTCTATTTTGTTATTTATTTATTCTTATTATTTTAATTTATTTTCATTATAACTATAGACAAATCTGATAACTGAATCAGGAGATGATTTTTTCGACTTGTGGAAAAAACGTAGCAATTTAGGGGATGAATAGAACTCCTGCAGGCATATCAAATAGCGAGCTACATCCCTGATGAAGTTACTCAATAAGCAGCAACCCCTAAGGCTGTATCTAGGGGAGGATAATACAATAAACCTTCCAACCCCTGTCCCAGAAGACCGTCGTTCCTTTTCTTCTGAACTCTTTTCTATGTTTAAGTACTATCACTTCTTGGTTTAAAACCTCAAGGTTTTTAAAAAATCGTTATTTGTTATGTTATAATAAAGGCCAAAAAGTTCAATATGATCACAATTTTTTTTGTGTATTGGTTTTTTTAATTTGTCTCTTAATGAATGAAATAATGTTTTGTAATTATTCACATACTCCAACAGCGATAAAGAACAAGGAAGAATATATAAAAAAGGCTAGGCATCTAAAGGGCTAATGACCAGTCATTGGTTGGTTTAAGCGGCCATTTTACACACTGTGTAACTCAACATTTTGCCTTTTTATATTCATTTAATTCTTTTATCTGTTGATGTTGAAAATTGAAGGAATATGAATGTTCGAATTCATGCAAAATTGTGAATGTTACACAGTGTGAATAGTGACAACTAAAACTAGCCAATGACAGGTCATACCCCCTGTAGGTGCCTAGACTCAATTATTTTCTTCTCTAAAATGTTATTCATTTCTGTTGTAATATGTTTATATTAACAGCTCTATTGGAGTCAGTTCATGTCTACAAAAAATTGTGAAAACTCAAAATACTGTCTAAATTTATTGGAACAGAGAGCTGTTTTAATTGGAAATTTTACACACTGTGTAACATTAATCATTTTTACACCTAAGCTACTATTCATATATAAACTCTCGATCGAGTAGCTACTCTCTTATTTTGCTTTTGTTACAATGTGAGTTAAATTTAAGTTCTTTCGGCAATAAATTAAAAAATTCTAGGTACTGAATATTTGAGAGTTCTATTTCCATATTTATTACATACTTGTGGTACTTCCAAGCCATCATTAGACGTGAAGCGTGTATTATGGTTATGTTTGAGAGGAAACTTGAATGTATTACTATTAATTCACCACTGTAATTGGGCCTCCTGGCCTGTTGTGGGGCCAAAAAAAAAAAAAAAAGAAAAAAAAAAGAAAAATGAATTAAGATTTTTGAATGTACCAAAGGAGCTAGTTCTGATTAGGACTCTTAAGATAATTGTTATTGAAGCTTTTTGTGCAATTATTATTTGTTGGATCAGTGTGTCATTTGCACATCCCCATCCAATTATTCTAAATCCCAAAACTGATTGAATAATACGCGTAATATATTTTTACAAATTCTTTTAGGCTTATTATAGTTCTTATAGTTATAAAAAAGTAAATTTGCTTTTTCAATTTATTTTTAATATGTTCGATTTGATTAGTCCACCTGGAATTCCCATCTCTATATAAATGCCTAAATATTTAATTGAATCTACTCTGTTCAACGATTTACAAATACATTTGATAATTGGAATTTGGTTATTGTAATTACAGTTGTGAATAATTAAGGAAAGATTCAGATTATATATAGTTTTATTATTAATAGTAAATGTTATGTATTTTGTTTTCGAGTGATTTAGTGTTAGATAATTTGAGTCTTACCATTTTTTTTACTGAGTTTAAGTCATTTTCAGCCTTACCAAATACAATATACCATATGTTTCCTTGAGATAGAAGCACAGTATCAGCAGCGAAGCTAATTATAGAGCCTTTCATAAATAAATTGCAAAGATCATTTATAAAGAAAAGAAACAAAATGGGTCCAAGAATGCTTCCTTGAGGGACGCCACATGAAATATCTCAGTAACTCCTTCAATGGAGATTTCTAAGTTTGCTTCTAAGACCCTCATGTATTTATTTCATTTTATTTATATATAAACTCCTGATCGAATAGCCATTCCCTTATTTTGTCCTCGTCTCTCTTTGTAGTGCCATTTCTAAGATCGTTTGACAACATGCACATAAGAGTGGGCCAATAATGTATGAAGTTTTTTTTATTTTTTTAGACATCAAAGTAAAAGAGGTCTAAAAAGTTGCACTTTAAATCACATTGAACGTAAAAATTATTAAAAAAAATATTCCATACTACTTTTGGCCTTCGACCGAGGTTTCAAGTTTATCACGGTCTAAACATTTTGTAATTTTTTTATTTTATTTTTTAATATTTTACATATTTATTAAAGTAATATACAAGTAATAATTTATACAAAAAATTAATTCAGTAGTAAAAGTAAACATACATATTTTTTATTTTTGCTGTTGGTTCATCTAAACTGTCTAACTAGGGATAACTTCCCCGTTCTAAGGCAGTAAATTATGTATTTTATAATGATATTTAAAAGTATTTACAGTTTTATCATAATGTGTGCTTTTTCAGTCTTAAAGGCAAACAATGAATATCCAGAGAAAACATAAATAATACCAAAATCTCTATATCCTAAGTCCCAAGTCATTACTAGTAAAACAAGCAACCAGCTTACGTCCTTCTACATCGGACAACAAATTCTCTGACTCCCTCCGACCAATATGGATTAAGAAAATTAATTATCTATATTGATAAAATTATTTTTTTGTTAGTAAAGATGTAACCTAATCACATTACAAATTCGAACACATTTTAAAACTACCGAAATGCAAAAAGCTTACACTCCGCGGAACTGCTTTCGTTGAGCGCTTGGCTAATATTGACGAAAACAATGGCTCATTAAAACAATGCTTCCTATTTATTACAAAACAAAGTGCAACTCACGCCCTTAGATGCTTGTTGAATAAGTTTAATGCACATTATATAATTTAATTGGACTCATTTTCTTGATGATTGTCGGCCTCGTGGTGTAATGGTCAGCGCGTTTGCCTGCCGAGCAAGAGGTCTCGGGTTCGATTCCCGACATGGCAGAAACGAAATATTTATTTAAAAAAAGGGTGTTTTCACACCAGAATATTTCATAGTCCCTGGACTGGCACCTGAAGCGTAAGACCGACCATTTTATCTTCATGTAACAAAATTATCAAAATACGCTGCGATTGGTGTACCAATTAATGCCCTATTCCCCATAAGGTGCGGAAATGGAATGATGATGATGATGATTATTTTCTTACTTAAATACGAAATTACAGCCGGTTTAGCGGAATTTTTTTTTTTTTCGAAAACTTCAAGCTTTGGTTGAGGGCCAAAAATAGTCTCAAATTTTTTTTGCATTTCGAGTTATCCAAAAGGCAACTTTTTAGACCCCTTTTATTTTAATATTCGAATAAAAAAAAATTCGACCCACCCTAATGCACATGTTTAAAAAGTCATTTGTATTCTGGGAAAACCTTGTACGACCATTTTGCGGAGACCTCTCCTTATTGTTCGGCCAGACATGCGTCAATGCTTCTTAAGAAACCGAATAAAATTATCTCTCTTGTTTAGAGAAGCATTAATCTTTTTAGGCTTGCATAAAAATCCAATTAAAAATGCCCGTACGATTGTGTATTTGGATAATCTTCATAATTAAATGCATCGAATAAAAAGAGATGAAGGATATTTGATATTTTTTTATTATAATGAAGAGTTTTCCTTTTTGAATATTTTAAACTGTTGTGCAACTATGAAACCGAGTTATTGACGTAAAACTGGTATTGTAAAATACATATTACGAGAGACATTTATAAAATGGCTCGAAACAGAAACAAGTTAGTCTTAATTTTACAACTAATACGAACACACCTAATTATGAATGTTGTTTTTTGTTGATTATTTGTATTTATAATATTGTGAAATATAAACAATTTAAATATGGGATTTCAATACACGGTACGTAACTATTTCTGTAAAATGTCCAAATTTGTTTTACATAAATTTTACTCAATATTTTAAGTACGGGCAAATGTTTGTAAACAAGACTAGATTCCACTTCCTAGGGAGTTATTTAAAAAATAAAAAAATATATATATATATTTTTTGTTAGTTTATTTTTCCATACTTATATTATTTACATAGAAATATAATAATAAAAATACACTTTAGAAAAATATGAACATGAATTGGAAAAGATGCCCATAAAGACTACAGCGTCTGAGCGTTGGCCATTCCTTTTTTAATTATTAAAAAGTTTATAGCAAATATATATGGTATGATATGACCATGAAAAGAATAGAAAAATAAAATAAAAACCAAATTAACATATGCTGATATTACGAAAATATGATTTATTTGCAGTATGCATTTATTTTTATTCTTAATTAATTTTTTAATTTTTTTTTTTAAAGAATGTGTCCATCTGCTCCTTTCATGCTAATCCAAGACCTCAAACCTACTTTAAACTGTACCAGTGGTTTTGTGTTTTGTAGTTCCTTGGTTAGAAGATTGAAGGATTTAGAATATTAGATTAGAATAGAGTGAAATATCTAAATTGTTTGCAACAGAAAGAAAAACATTTTTAAGAAGGGTATATAAAAGTCTAGGCATTTACAGGGCTTATGACCTTTCATTGACTGGTTGGCGTGGCCAGTTTACTCACCGTGTAACATTCACTATATTACCAATGTTTAAAAATTCACATTTCTTTTTTTTATTTCAACTAATTAAAAAAAATATTACATTATAAACAATACTAAAAAATAAAAACAATACGACCTCACTGAAGTTATTGTGACACTTATTTTTTTTTTGTTTTTTTACATTTGAGAATATACGATTTTATAACAAGACTTTCAATTACACAGAGTAATTAATGACTCACAGAGAAATTATGAAATGTTAAAACATGTTTAAACACAACGTATTTGTGTTTATATTTAATTTCTGGATACTTATATTATCCATAAAAGATTAAATATTTTATATAAAGTTTATATTTGAAGCACTTACTTGGTGGTTATTCATTATAATAAAATAAATAAAACAACTTTGTTTTTAACCACTAATTTTTATTTTTCACCGGCCGGTTTCAAAGCAAACAAGCTTCCTCTTCAAGTAACGTTAGTTACGTAAACCTTGAAGAAGAAGCTTGTTTGCTTTGAAACCGTTCGTTGAAAAATAAAAATAATGTTTTCACACTAGAATATTTCATAGTACCTGGACTGGTACCTTAAGCGTAAGACTGATCATCTAACCTTCATGTAACGAAAATGATCAAGATACGCTGCAATTCGTGTACCAATGCCCTATGCACCATTAGGTGCAGAAAGTGAATGATGATGATGATTTATATAAGAAAACGCACAATAAAAGAACAAAAATATAACGTAAATTATACGTTTGTTGAGCAGGTGATCCATAACTTAATTTATTGATTTAGCTCTTCCATCTGTTGACTTTTGTGAAATAAAAGAGCTGAAACCTTTGGTAATTCCCAACTTTTGAAACATCAAGTGGCCTCTTAGACAGGTCATAAGCCCTCTAATGCCCAGGTTTTCATATGCTCTTCTTTAAAATGTTCTCCGTCTCTGTTTAATAACAAATAAATGTTTGTAAATAAAATGTAGTGTGGTGTTCGATCATCTTTGACTACCCCTGTTAACGGGGAACCGGCGTGATTATAGCCCTATCTACATCAGGTGGTACATACGACATTGCATTATGCAGTGGCATTAGTTTTCCTGTGTTTTTAAAGTATATAACTATATGAACCACTGTAGTATGGCTAAAATCTATCAAAAATAGTACAAGTGTTTCATTAATAACTTTTCGATATACATTAAAATGTCTGCACAAACAAACCTCTTATATTACGGTCGCCAGTTGCTTGTTCTTGCTTTTACGTGCTAATAACTAACGTATTTTTCTAGCGAATATTTACTTAACAAAATATTAATACACATAAATGCAATTTGGGCATACACGAGAGTTGATTGATATGCTACACCTCTGACCTGCTCCGAGTTGATGTGTATGCATTATGTAGCCTAATATGGCTTCGTGTAAAGTACTAAGCGACAAGTAAAATTTTGCAATAGTTTAGTAACAATAAGGCCCCGATTCTAATATGAAATAAAGAACGCCATACCATGCGATTACGAAGATACACTACCGACCATTTACCTTAAAATTTTGGGTAGGTACATTGATAATTGATATGTACCGAAGGATCAAGTACTCCGCGGTACACATATCTATGCATTGAAAGTGATAATCCAACCTATGAATTTTTGCTCCTATTGCGATTTATTTAATACTCTGATTTTTAATTTTTTTTAAAGCCTATTTAAAATACGAAAGAGAAGTAAGTGAATTTCGAATATCAAATTAATTCGGACATAACTTTCAGTTTTCAAACCGAACGAACGTCTAGATGCTGCTATACTAACATATATTTTTATTATGTAACATATAGCAGCATCTAAGCGTTCGATTTGATAGCTCGGGGTAATTAGAACGCATGCGTAAGATCACGTGACCTTTGAGATTTGGTAAAAATATTAGCACAAAAAAAAACAAATATATAAACGAGTTTACATATTTTTAAAAACATTATTAACCATTTTCCTGAGAGCACGTATCTACATATCGATAGAACCAAGTGTGTAATAAATGGGTAGATACATATAGTCAATAAGTCAAACTAACCGACTCGCGAATTGTCAAATGTCATTTAAAAATCACGGTCAAGCAAGCATTTTCACCGTAATTGTGTTTTATATTTTTTAATGGTTTTGAAGTGGTTACTTTGAAGCCTATTATAATACTTAAGAGAAATACTTTAGTTTTGATTTAGCATTGAACGCGGAGTAAAGATTCTACTCTACAAATTGGTTTAATTGAATTATATATATTTTGTCAAATACTTAGGAGTTAGTATTGATATAAATTTAAAGTGGAAACAGCAGATTGAAAATATTACTTATAAACTAAAGAGACTAACGTATATATTCAAAACAATTTGAAAAATAATTAATGTACTGGAACTTTTAAAAAATTATTTTGTATTGTGCCAATCAATTTTGGAGTAAGGTATAATCGGTTGGGGTGGTGCGAGTGACACAGTTTTAAATAGTGTATTTGTTGCACAAAAATCCATAATTAAAATAATACTCAGAGTCCCGATACAGACATCTACCGAAGAAATATTCCATAAATCACAACTTATGACACCAAAACAATTATACGCTAAAACAATACTCACTTATAGATTCAAAACTACTCTTACTCTAATGAAAGTCATAACCTCCACAATACATCACATCCAAATAATATAATCACTAGATCCCCCAACACATAGACAACTTAAACAAATACAAACTAAAACCACTTTCGGACAAAGGGATTTTGAGTATTATTCAATCAAAATCTATAACCTACTTCCACTATCTATTAAAACAATACGTAACGAGAAAATGTTTAAAAAGGCTATAAAAAAATGGATAGTGAAGCTAGGTAGAAGTAAAATGTATTGTCTCATTCGCCCATAACAATATTGAATCAACTGCTCCACAAGTGTATAGCTTATGTTAGGTTTTTTTTATTTTCATTGTGTGTTTTGTAATATAAATAATATAGATGTACATAAATACCTTGTTTTTTAAACTGTATTAATATTTGTTAATTATCTTCGTTTTTTTTAAAGTTAGTCTTTTTTGTTTTTTCTCAAATGTAATTTAAAAAAAGTATATTGTTAAGTGTCCTCGGCACGGGAAACCCCAGTGAGGTCACATTATTTTTGTTATTAATTATAAAATAAAATATGATGTTTAGGGTAATAAAAACACATATCGACATATCAGTAGATAAAAATTCGCCATTCTGAGGAAGGCATAGACTGAAAAAAAGTTAAATTTAACATCTTGCTATTCATAAATCTGAGTTTAAGTTGGTTCAACACATACCATATCCATTCCAGTTACAACCGGGTATTCCCAGAACTCAAGGAATATCTGCGTGGAAATGAAATTTTGGAAAATGAAGTAATGTGTTGGGTAGATAAGTGGTTGGCAGGGGTCAACAAATGTTCTACAAGAATATTGGAGAATCGCTGGAAGAAGTGCATACAACACCAGGGTGACTGATTAAAAGATAGGCACATTTTTTCATCCACTTCGAAATGAGTCAAGGATGGAGCACAACAATCAACCCTCGTATATCAGGCATTTTGGATTTTCTAAAGCGTTTTTTAAACTTAGATTTCAGTTTTTCTCATCCACTTCGAAATGAGTCAAGGATGGAGCATAACAATCAACCCTCGTATATCAGGCATTTTGGATTTTCTAAAGCGTTTTTTAAACTTAGATTTCAGTTTTTCTCATCCAATTCGAAATGAGTCAAGGATGGAGCATAACAATCAACCCTCGTATATCAGGCGTTTTGGATTTTCTAAAGCGTTTTTTAAACTTAGATTTCAGTTATAATTGGACTTCTGATTGCTGGCACTATTAAGACTCAAGCCAGTATTTTTAGCCCAAAAAATGACAGAATAATCAAAATGACATCACAACCCTGGAAAGCCGACGAATACGAGTTTTCGTAAGTAAAAAATAGTTTAACCTTTGAAAGATTTTGCTGGTTGGGGGTTTAATGTGTATTTATTAAATGGCATGATGCATTAAACTGACTTAGCTGACTCTTGGGCTGACTGGGCTTTACCACGCCTGTTGTCTCTTTAAAGGCCACGTTTCTTTGTTCCTCGTGTCTCCATTGCGTAAATGTACTGCAGAAAGTTGTCCTTATGTAGACGGACGTTTTACATGTAATACTGTTATCAATATGTTTCTTTTTTGGGTGATACCGTGTATATTGGGAATTATTCTGACGTTTCAGCTACCATCGCAAGAACCATTTTCAGGGTAAAATGTGTATTCTGTAAAAAAAAGGATGTGTTTATGTATCACCGTGTCACAGTCGGCAGTAGGCACATTTCTATTAGTTTTTTGTAGTATGTAGTGCTGGGAACCATGTTGAGTTTAATTTAAGCCCGTCATCTTTGTTTAGGTAATTTGGGTGTCTGCGTATTTCAATTGCCTCTCTTATTATTATTGCACTGTAATAACTGGGTTTACGTTAAGGTTGAAAACTGGGTTCGAAGGCGAAAAAATGTTCGGTTCCCATAAACTGTTTTTCTATTGCGGATTTGCCAGGGTGCCCAAGTTTACACGCTCTTTTGTGTTCGTTAATATTTTTCTTTGATGTGCGCCCTGTTTGTCCAATATACACTATATCGCATCCTTGGCAACATAGTTTATAAACGCTCCCGTTTCCAAAGGATTCTTATCTTTTGGATTTAATAAATGGTTCCTCATTTTTCCTAAACTGTTAGTCTTGCAGAATGTAGTGTATTATATTTAATATAAAATGACGACTATAGTTATCGATTGTCTCTCTATATTTCAAGTGAAATCATTGCACGAGTTTTCTTTTATGTATCGCAATACTAGTTAAACCGGCTGTCCCGTGCTAGACAATTTTGATAAATAGGTATTTGAACATAATTTTTCCGTCACTTTTTCGCAAATGCCACTCCGATATTGTACAAAAAGACAGTCGCACATTAGACAGATTATGCCCAACTGAAATCTACACAATTTACGTCACTTTTTCGCAAATGCCACTTCGATACTGTACAAAAAGACATTCGCACATTAGACTGATTATGCCCAACTAAAATCTACACAGTTTACGTTTCCTTGTCCCGTTTTCCAACCCTCAAATTAAACCGATTTGGTTGTTTTATTAGAAAAAATATAAGAATTTTTTTTTCTATGTCGGTACTTTTTCCGTTTTTGAAAATTATTTATCATATTTGTTCACCGTATGTCCGAAGACGGCAGATAAAACAGGGTGCTTTTGTGGTTTTTAGATGGTCATAAATTCTCATAGAAAACAATTTATTAAAAAAGCAAAACAATCGAGACTGGATCTATAGTGTGAGAAAAAACAGTGCTTCAGTGCCACAATCCAGGAACAAAACGGAAGTGCGTTTGTTTGAAGAAAAGTCGGACAGCGTTTCCTCTTAACTATCTTGTTTATTTTTTAATACTTTTATTCAAATAATCAAAATGATAACGAGATTCTTTTATTTAAAAAAAATATTGAAAACTAAAGTGAGGTTATAATAATTGTTTTAAAAATCCAAGGACATGCTAGAACTGCTAAATATTCAAATAAAGGTAGCATAGTGCGTGTCAATACTGTACAATTTTTTGAGTATGCCAGAATATTCGTAGATAAGGCTGGATTTAACTCCCAGGCAACGCCTTAAACCATACGAAATAATTAGACCAGATGAATCTCTTCAGAACAATAAAGATTTCAGCTCTTTAACTTCACTTAAATCAGCAGATGAAAGAATCGAAGAAATACGGATGTTAAAACATAGAAAAAAAAAAGTAAACTCTTGATGGAAGTTCATTGTAATTTATTATAGAAATAAAAGACGAGTGATACTTTAATCCACAAATACAATCAGCTTGTCCACTACATGCCGCACACCGAATCTGAGGACATAAAGCTCATTGGCGGTGCCCACATACACGGAAAAGTTGCTTGTTGCCAAACGAAAAAAGCAATCTGTAATCTGGTAGCCTAAGCATCTTTGTGCAATCCAGAAGTACATAGTGTGCACATTGTTGGATTGAGAAAAAAAGGAAGTGAATTTTTCACTGACCGAGATTAAACTGATTGGACATTATCAATTTTCCGAAATTACTAAAACACTTTTTAAAATCCTTGAAATTCACACAAATACAATCACAGAAATCGTGAAACGAATGAATTTTACGATAAATATACCAGTCTCATAGATTGAAACCGGTCATTTTTAAGAATAACGTGGATTTAAGTATGACACATCTTTTATTTCTAAAATTTTATTTTATTTGGGAAATGAACAGTTCTACATACATATTTATAGTAAACAATCAGATATAGTGTATTAACTCAGAACTAATTACAGATTTCCACAAAGTATGCAAAGTTAGAAAAGAAAATATATTACATATCAAATAAATACATATAAGTTCATTCATATAAAAATGTTATTTTCATGTACTCGTATTTTCAATAATCAAAGAGTTTTTTAATATTTATTTTAAGAACATAAAGTTACTGTAAATTGGGCGGGATTAGGACAAGAATGCTTGCAGAGAGGATAAGGAGGGGAAGGGAGATGTACATATTTATTATTATAATGTCTACTAAGTAACATAATGCATTTTGAGTGTAAATTTTAAATCTGACAGAGTGATGTTTGTGTAATCAATATCTTTAAACTTTGTATTGGACACTGAAAAAGTCCTACTAAAAATAGCACCTTTAACACAGGATATTTTACTTATTGGTACATGAAACAGGTGATAATGAATCATTATTTTAATTTTCTTTTCAATTGGCTGTTCTCAAAAGTCGTGTCTGCAACCTTTAAGATTTGATCATCATAATTGATGTTTTTTTTTTTATAGTTTTGAAACAAGCGGTGGACAAACGAGGAAGGAACACGGCTACTTAAAAACAAGTGAAGATGGCGAACAAATCTTGGTAGTAAAGGGCGAGTTTTCTTACAAAGATAAAAAAGGAAAACCGTACAAAGTTGTTTACACAGCTGATGAAAACGGATACCAACCTATGGTGATACCTTTTAAACAACAATTAACTACACCGAGTCCCACAGAACCAAGTATTCCACAAACTACTGTTACTACTAAAATACCCGTTTATACTTCTACACACAAACCAAAATTTACACTTATGAAAAAGGTAATTCTTTGAATTTTCTAGCAATATCATATATCTTGCCATATACAGGATGTTTCAGGACCAGACCGGGAAACTAAAACAAAATAATTCTTATGATTTTTTTCAAAAAACTAATTTTAAAAAAAAAATATGTAATTGAAAATTGAGTTTTTCTACTGACATTTCTTGGTGGAACTGCATTTTCATTATAATAATAAAAATACTTCATAGTTTTATTCCACTTTTATTTATATTTTTTTATAAATGTTTTACCAGTGACCGGGTTTCGTCGTGACCGACACCAGTCTGACGATGTCGGTCACGACGAATTTATAAAAAAATTATAAATAAAAGTGGAATAAAACTATAAAGTATTTTTATTATTATAAGTAATTGAAAATTTTTGATTTTCGGACTGGTTTCCCTTCCACAAACCCCTTTTCTCCCCTACAAATAAAATTGAGATTATAAACTTATTTGACCAACTAAGCAATGCGCACCGGATGCGGACAAGGGAAGCGGCTGGGTAGGGGAGGGGAGGGGTATCGGCTTTTCGAAGAGATGCTGGTCCGAGAAATTCAGGATTTACTCCATTTAAAAAAAAAAAAAAAACAAAAAATCATTAAAAAAAAATGTTTTCGAAAAATTTTTATTAGGTTTTATTTTTAAGTTTATTATAAAGAATGATTTTCTGAAGTTTCGCCGTCTGGACTTGAATCGCCGTGTATATTTATTTAAGAGTCAGATATTAGAAACGATACTTCCATCATTCCAACAGGAGTAATATTACTGATGATTGAACGGTTGACCCCTCAGAGTAATAACAAGCCACAGCTGTAGAACCGCCCATATTGACAAATATCATTCTAGAATAATCAATCACGAAGTTAGCTATAGTTTTCAGCAAAACGCGCCGTAGATATTTAGGCAGCGACAAAACCGTCAGTTACAAAAAACTTGCGAGGATTTTGTTCAATGCAATCGACTTATTACAAAAATACCGATTAATTCATAAGTATTTTTCTTCAGTTTTTGGTCTTTATTTTTTTAAATTTAAATCTTAAAGTAGGCCTTTTATATCATACATATTGTTATGTGTGGTCTTATAATAACATTGCAAATATGTATATTTAAATTATAAATTGTTTATCACATATGTCTTGACCATTATTTAAAATTTTGATATGTTTTTTTCTTCATAAATATTTTTTTCCATTTCGTAATACTTTTTAATTGCTTTAAATAAAATTGGATTTTGTGACTTTGCCTTTTTCCTAAATGGAAGTCTAATTTTGTTCTTTTCTCTAGTATTGTGATCGTGTTCATGCTGGTTCCGATCAATTTTTTTCCGAAATTCTGTTTTTTTTTTAGAGTTTATAATTTTATGAACAAATATCATTCTATTGTAAAATATTCTTTGTTTATATGTTAATAATTTCATTTCATTTACCATCGACTTTACCCTCGTGTATATGTTTTTTTCAAAATGATTCTAAAGGCTTTATTTTGTAATACAGTTAGTATATTTAATTATGTGAGACGTTAATTTAACCAAATACTTTTTACGAAGTTTCTATTCTTAAACATTACATTTTTTTGGCCTAAAATTTGATGAAAGGAAAAATGCGTTTTTGTTCTCCTTTCTGCAATATAACGTGGGTATACAAGGAAAACCAGTTAACTACGTTTTTGGCATATTTGAGTTATGAATACCATTAACTTAAATTTTTTATCCTCTACCTACAAGTAACTAACTAACTAACTAACCATCACGCCATTTCCCCGGAGGGGTAGGCAGAGAGGATAGAACGCCACACCACTCTGTCCTGGCACACTTCCTTTGCTTCCTTCACATTCATACATCTTCTCATGCACGCACGTCGATTATTCCGACTTTTCACATGACCACTTTTAAGAATTTGTTGTACTTGATCATGCCATGTCTTTCTCGGCCTTCCTCGACTTCTACAACCAGACACATTCGCATCATAAATCTTTTTAGCCGTTCTTTCATCATTCATTCGCTCCACATGACCGAACCATCGCAAAAGACCTTTCTTAATTTTGTCGACAATGCTTATGTTACCTACAAGTATAATCGGTTAAATGATATGACAGCCATAAACTGAGTTTCAGACAATTGTAGAGCGAGTAAAAACGTGTTTCTTTTCAAATCTTTACAAGGAAAATCACTTAAATGATTATAAGTGATTATTTTTCAATTGAAGTTTATGTTTTTAACAATGAATATACAAGGAAAAAACGGTTAAGTGTCTTTGTCTGGTTTTTGTAACTAAAACAATATCATATTCAAAGTTTTTATTACAAGTAAAAACAACTAATATGTGAGTTTAGCTAGTTTTCATTGAAGTAAAAATATCTGCCTTGATGAAACCTTACTACAGCAAAAAACTGTGGTAAAAAAGACTTGTTAAAGTTATGCAAAACAGGAGTCATTCCCGAAGAATTCCAACGTTGACAAAAGAGTCTTTCCACTTCCGCTAATGTGATAGATGCTTTACTGAAGATGAAGGTAGTGTTGAATTTGATATAACTCAAATTCAGTTAGACAATGTCGCCGGCTAACTCAACCAGCACACATTTGATCGGGTTGTGGTCCCGTGGCTAGTGTCTCGGACTCACGGACCAAAGGTCCGTGGTTCGAATCCCACTCTACCCCAACTTGATTCCATTTTCTAATAGTGAGTTATTTACAACTCGTTGAAAATGGCCCTCAAAATTTAATATTTGGGTAAATCATAAGAACGCAAATATTTCTTTTTAAAAAAAAAAAAAAAAAATTTCTTCTCAAGAAAAATCAGCTAAATGCGGATTTTATTTTTCTTATTTTACTTAATAATTTTTTTTCTCAAAATTCTGTTGCTTTGTATTTCATATTAATTCTGTAATGTATAAAAATATGTTTCATAGATAAACAATAAGTATTAAAAAAAAACAAAACTTCATTTTAATGAACAACCAAACTTTAAAATTCAATTTACGCAAAACTGGTTTTTTGCAGTTAGCCGGTTTTCCTTGTATACCCACGATAATATGTACTTACATATTTTATGCATACCCACATATTTATTTGATTATTCTTCTCTTTACAATATTTTGAGTTTGTCCAAATGTTTGTAGACAAAAGACTGGATTTCATCTCCTAAGGAGTGCTTTTATAAGAAAAACAAATTACAACAGAGAACCATATTCTCTTCTCTAGAATATTCTCCATCTCTGTTGTAATTTGTTCATCTTTTCCTTCTTAATTTCTTATTTTTGTTTTAATTTGTTGCTTTCTTCCGAAAATACTTTTTCTATGCTCCGCGCGTCGGTTACATACATTGTATAAAAAATATTATAATCTAAGATAAAATGTATATTAGAGTGGGCCAATTGTGTGTGAATTTTTTTAGATATGGAAGTAAAAGGGGTCTAAAAAATTGCATTTTGGATCACATTGAACGTAAAAATTATTTTTAAAAATCCAAAGTACTTTTGGCCCTCAACCGAGGTTTGAAGTTTGCTTCTAAAACCCTCATTTATCAAATTTAATAAAACTGTTCTTGGTAAAAAAGCTTGTAAAATGTGTTCCTAGGCGTGGGATGACCCAACCGAATCATGAATATTTGAATCAATCAGCATTCAATTCGTAACTATTTATATTGAATTATTGTAGAATAAAATCTTCGTTATTAGTATTACAAGTTATAATGTTGAAATAACGCAGTTATAGTTTCGGGAGAGCTGTCCTACTATTGGCGGGTGATGTAAATTTCTCGTCAGCGTAACACTGGTCAATGAAAAAAGTGCTCTCCCGAAACTATAGTATTGTTATTTTAATAGAATAAACGTATAACAAAAATAAAAAAGTTTTTTTTTTTTTGATAATTACTTTTATTTATGGCTTTTTATATTATTCATCTTAGGTTGCATAGACTTACTCATGACCATTCTATTTAAAGCTTTGAATATATTTTGAACTCAATATTGCCCGTCAGAATTTATCCTCAAAACTTCTAAAGATCACGGTCGATCAACTATCACGCGACGCATTAACAATTTTGAAACATTATACGGCTAAAATATGCAAATAACGCTACATAGCAGGGATACCCAACTTGAATCGACTTGGGCGGCGATTACAAACACTATTTTCATCTGTTGGTGAATATTGAGAAGGTATAAAAAAAATCTTTATTTATGTACGAAAATATTTATATTTCTTTAAAAATTAAAGTATCTTCGTCGGTAACAATGTATACATATGGTTTTTTCCACACAGAAAACTTTTTTTTTTAAAAGAGGAAATATTTGCAATTTAATTATTTACACAAATATTTCGATTTTGAGACCATTTTCAATGAGTTGTAAATAACTCAATATTAGAAAATGGGAATCAAGTTGGAGTAGAGTGGGGTTCGAACCTCAGACCTCTGATCTCTGAGCCTGCAACACAAGCCAAAGGAACCACAACCAGATTTCAAATTTACTTTGTTGATAAAATTAAAGATTTATAAGAAGAGTAAATATTCGATATGATGAACACTTTACATACCAAAATATGTTATATGCAACTACTATGGGGAACAGGAAATTAAAATGACATAAACAGACTACAAAGATAGCAAAATACAATATTTAAGTTAGTATATGACCTCCCCTATCTAACAGCAACTAAAGAACTCTTTGAACAAACTAAGCAATTAAATGTAACTGATCTATTTATACTAGAATTTTAAAAATTTATTCATAAATTAGCCACTTGTATAATTGCAAACGAAGATCTGAAACTTAAAAAAATTGTAATAAACATGGACACAATACGAGAATATTAGAAAAATATCATAAACAACATTCTTAAACGAGACAAGGACAGTCGAGACTAATAAACTAGGGACCGAAATTATACAATAAACTACCAGACAAAACTAAACAAAAGACTCAGACAACCTTTACATAAGATGTTAAAAATATTATCATTAACTGTAAAATATGAATTTACAAAGTAAAAATATTTTGTGAAATGTATGTAACCCGTAAAACCCTTACACCTTATCAATGAAATAAAAAAATAAAAAAACATTTTATAAATATATAAAAGCGGTAATATCGCCTTGAGTCGATTTCTTCCTACCTACCCAAACCGAGTGTGAGTAAATAAGAAGTATATAGACATAAATGCCACACAAGTCAAGGTCAAAGAAGCTTTGTCTTCAAAGGTGTAAAAAATTATAATAATCTTCCCAATGAACTAAAAACTATTTAAAATAATATATCAATAAATAAATAAAAATAAAATTAATTTTTTGAACACGTGTAAAAACTACATTAAATTTTAAATACTATGAATGTATTATTGTTTTATGTTTTTTATTTAATTTATTTTATTTGGGATTTTTACAGCTATTACATAAACAAAATAAGTACAAAAATATTAACAATACTCAAGCCAATTTAAAAAATCCACTGTAAATCTAATGACACGTAATATACAAGAAAAGAGTTAACGTAATATAATGTGTGTGACGTTTATATAAATGTGTATATTAATGTGTGTATGCGTAAATGAGTGTGAGAGAGGGTGCGTGTGTGTGGGTGCGTAAGTATAAAAAAATAATTGTTTAAAACTTATAAATATATTAAAAATGGTACAAGAAAGAGCTTGGTAAAAAGTTTGAAACCTTTTTGTTAAAATTGAAATCAAGAAATGTTATAAATTGTATTTTTTAAAAGCATGTTAGATTTCAAAACCGTATTCTGAAAAATTGGCTTTTTATTTTAAAATTTAACTGATACACACTGAATGAATAATTATGTATCCTTTGTTTTATTTTTTTCTCATGTACTCGTATTTAAAATTATATAAACTCTTATAATAAATAATAAACAACTACAACAGTATAAATCACTTTCCAAGCATAGGAATTAGTCTCTTTTTTAGAGAGTTACAGTGATAACATTTACTAGATGTGTAAAAATAGATATGTATAGAATTTGCGAAAAACATATACCTTTTATGAAATTTATTAATAAAAAAAAATAATAAAAAAATATATATTCTCAGCACACAGAACCTTATAATTTTAAACACAATTTGAAAGAAAATGAACTAAAAATCTACACTTTAATATGAAGAGAGGAAGAAAGATATAATATGTATGGCTTTTTTAAATAATATGCTTCTTCTTTTATTTACGCTATTTTTTTTGAAAATGCTTATTTTTTTGTCTTCTTGCGATCAACCAGTTGGCCACCGGTGGCTGTTTTATAATACCTACATTCATTTTGTAAGATGCATCTTAAAGAATTTATTGGATGTGTCCAAAGAATTAAAATAATATTCCGGTTCCTATATCACTAGCTAATAAATATTCAAGATTAAAGATTAGGTCAAAGCTTTTTATTATTAACTACCGATGAGTTACTGCGTTGTCTTGCGTTGTAGGATTTCTATAAAATGTGAAAAAACAATACGGTCTTTTGACATTTTAAACTTTATTTTTTATATTTGAAACTTTATTTATAAACCCTTATGGATTACATACATTTAACAAAATGTTTTTGCTTTTTTAATAATAATATTTTTAACATATTTTGTAAAAGGAGTCTGAGTCTTTTGTTTAGTTTTGTCTGGTAGTTTATTGCATCATTTGAGTTCTTGGTTTATTAGTCTTTACTGTCCTTGTCTCGTTTTAGATATTGTATATTGTATACAATATTGTTCTGATATTCTCGTATTGTGTCCTTGTTTACTGCAATTTTTTTCAAGTTTAAGTTCTTCGTCTGCAAGTGGCTAATTCATAAATGAATTTTAAAGATTTTAGTTTAAAAAGTTCAGTAACATTTAATTGTTGAGTTTGTTAAATGAGTTTTTTAGAAGCTGTTAGATAAGGATGGTCATATACTAACTTTTATATTTTATTTTGCTGTCTTTGTAAGCTGTTTATGTTATTTTGATATCCCAATAAAAGTTGCAAATAAAATATATTTTAGTTGTTTCATAGGCTTCATACATTAGATTTTTTTCTCGTTTTTGAAATAAAAAAGGCTTAAACAAAACAATAAATAAGAATAGTAATTTTTGTACACCACTTTGTGAAAAGGACCTAAATTATTTTGTTATGGTATGTAAAGTTTGCGCAAACCAAGTTTTGTAAAATTTCTTTTGAAAATTAACGTAAAAATGACATTTTGCACAAAAAAATGATAAAAACGCCATCTATGAATAATTAATTTGATATTTCCGTTTAGAATCACCTTTTAAAGCATTAACAGTCAGTTAACATATTAAAACAGAGTTGAAGAACATTTTAGAAAATGTAATATAGAAGTCTAGGCATCTACAGAGCTTATGACCTGACATTGGCTGGTTTAAGTGGCCACTTTACACACTGTGTAACATTCACTATTCTGCGCAAATTCGAACATCTACGTTCCTTCAATTCTTTCATCTGTTGATATTTGTGAAGTCAAAGAGCTGAAACATTTATTTATGCTGGTGAGATCATCTAGTTGAATAATTTCACCTACATATTAGGCAACGCCTGAATAAATTTTCTTTAACTCTGTTGTAATATGTTAATATTAACAGGTCCCCAGGGAGTTGAATCCAGTCTTTGTCTACAAAAATTTGGACAAACTCAAAATGCTGTTGTTAAAATTTGTTTTCAAGCGGTTAAATTATAATGGTCACCTAATGCCTATTAAATTCACGTCCCTCGTTTCATCCCCTTCCTCTTTTTTCAACTATTTCTCCAACATAAAAAATATCATAAAATAATCAGTGCATGTAAGAGTTGTTTATTAGAATGCATGTCGTGTTGGTCTATATTTTTGTCCAAGCACTTTGGTGAAGGTGTCCTCTTATTGTCAATGGTACCAATATTCAGTACAGGAAATCCGTAAAAAATCTAGGAGTACTAATGGATGAACATCTCTGCTGGCGAGCTCATACTAATGAATTAAGCCGCAAAATATTTTTCAGTCTACACTCACTTAGAAGGTTGCAAAAATTCTTACCCATTAGTACTAAATGCACTCTTGTACAAGCATTACTACTACCCATTCTAGATTACGCTGATGTTTCCATGACTGATTTAAGCTGTGAGCAACTCGATAAACTTGAACGACTTCAGAATACATGCATAAGGTACATTTTTGGTCTTAGGAAATATGACCACATGTCTGATTATCGTAGGCAACTGAAATGGCTCAAAATTAGACAGCGGAGAGACTATCACTCCCTCTCACTTCTGTTCAATGTACTTCATAGTCCTAACGCTCCTATATACCTGTGTGAAAAATTTCAACGCTTATCAGTTCATGGTTTACCTCTTCGTTCTCATTCTCAAGGCACTCTCTTAATACCCATACACAATTCCTCTTTCTTCTCTAACTCATATAGTGTCCATGCGGCTCGACTGTGGAATCATCTCCCATCCACCATCAAAGATGTTACTACATTATCTCTGTTTAAATCACGTCTGAAGAAACATCTCCTTTCTCTTCCTTAATCTCTCCTCCTTTCCTTTTTCCTCTTTCCGCTTTTTTTCCTTTTTCCCATTGAGTAATAGTTTTGATTTAAGGTAATTTATAAACAAATACGTTTATTTCTATTTTTATATATTTTTCACTTTTTAATCTTTTTTTTTTTTTTTTCTATTGAATATGTTCTGTAACTTGAATTATAAAAATAAAACTTTTATTTTATTGGTTGGTTGGAAGAAATTGCCATTTGGCAATAAGCCCGCCAATGTACAAATAACATTATGTACAAAAAGTTAAATAAAAAGGTGTATAGTGGGTTTTGCTCTGTTGTTTAATTGATGTCCTGACGAAGAGACGGACATGTCTTAAAACCAGTTGACGTAGAAAAGTCAAATATTAAATAAAATTTAGTTGTACGTCATTAATTTACAGTTGAAATAAATGGCTATGATTAAAAAAGAAATATGTGTACAAAAAAGCGTCTTTTGTGTCGTGATGTATATTTAGGTTCATTGTCACATATTTTTGTTTTTTTTTAGTATCGTCCAGAACTGATGAGAGGTAAAAACACTGAAAAGCTTACGGGTTCACTTGAAAGATAGTCTACACCAAAAAATACCCTAACGCCGTTTCTCCTTAAGGGTAGGCAGGAAGGACAAAACGCCACAGCCCTTGATCGCCACTGAGTCATCCCTTTATGCATCTTATTATATTAATAGTAATTTATTACAGTAAAAAGACTGATTACCGCAAAGCGAGTTTATTTAATTACATTTTTTCATAAACGGTACTTATTTTCTTTGACATAACATGTAATTTTTTTTTTTACAAGAATCTTCATAATCGCTTGTAAATTATTCAAGAATAAATACGATAAAAAACATTTAAAAACAAAAGTCAGCAAAACATTACGCAAATATTATTTTAAAAATATTTTTTTGCACCAAAACAGGCCAGAAGGCCCAATTACAGTTTTGAGAAAAATCCAATTAAATTTTTGTGTGCTCACCTGAAATCGAACTTAGAACCTTCTGTGCGTGAGTCAAGTGTCTTAGCCATAACACCACGGATGCCGCCTTCTTTTAAAAATTAAAACAATATTTCTAGGCGATTTTGATCTAAATAACTCCGTAGGGAGGAAACGCAGTCGGTCTACAAACATTTAGACAAACTAAAAACATTTTTAAGTATTTTTTGAATGACACTAAAGAATAAAAAACAAACAAACCATTACGCCATTTCCCTGTAGGAAGGGGTAGGCAGAGAATATAGAAGACTATATCACTCTATCTTTGCATACCGACCTCTCTTCCTCTACATTCATACATCTTCTCATGCACGCACGCCGGTTATTCCTACATTTGACATATCCATCTTCAAGTATTTGATAGACTTGATCGTGCCATGTCTTTCTCGGCCTTCCTCGTTTTCTGCATCCATCAACATTCGCATCGTAGATCCTTTAAGCCGTTCTTTCGTTGTCCATTCGCTCTACATGTCCAAACCAACGCAGCACCCCTTTATTGATTCTGTCGATAATGCATATCTCAGCCTTACACAGTTCACGGATCTCGACATTTGTGCACCTATCATACATCGTTTTAACACACATTCAAACAAACAAACGAAAGAATAAAAGTTTTATTATAGTTGTTTTTAATGATCCTGGTTCCAGAGGGTTAGCTCTGAGTGATGGAAAGTGGTAGCAACGCTGCCAAGATCCTAACGTATAAAAAAGCAATTTGCAAATTGCTTGCTTATCCCTTTAACGCCCTTGAAAGTAAACAAAACGCCTTTGAAAACCTATATCCTGACGGGTTAGACAAAAAACAAGTCTTAATGTCCTGACAAAGAGACCGGTAAGTCTCGCAACCGGTAGACATAGAAAAGTTGGTAAGTGGTTATATAACAGCATTGAATAAGATTTAGCAAAAACTACTCTACATATTTAAACAACATATATCGAGGTTTGTTTTGCACAATACACACCAATGACCAATGAGGATGCTTAGTTTATATATAAATATTTTTATTAGTTTGTAGGCCTTTACCAGTAGAGGCAAGTATGAAGGTAATAAAAACGCCATTATGATATTGTTAGAAATTGAATATTACAACTAAAATTATCTTCTTTAAAAAAAAGGGAGAAAACATTTTTATCAAAAAAAGGTTTCAACTAAAATATTTCAATAAATATATATTTTATTAAAGTATTACCGAAGGCATAATTTTACGTAGAAATAAATGAAAATTTACGTGATTTAAAATGCTCGTATTTCTTGTCAAAAAAAAAAAAATTTTGCTTCAGCCACTTTCATGTTCAATTTATTTTCATTAAATTATTAAAACACTAGCATTTCTGATCTGTCTTTCCTCTTCAAAATTTTAAACAATTTTAACGATAGTCCATATCTCTTGGAGCGTATTTCTAACAATTGTCCCGTAAAGTCAACACGACAAGTTAATTTTTTTATAATTCATTGCCTAAAAAAAATATGTTGAAAACTCGTTTATTTATCGTAGCTGCTCCAGATTTAATTGACTTTGTCCCCATTAAGATATTTTTAATACAAAATTTTGTGACTCAAAAAATAGCTTTTTGAAAGACTGTAAAATAAAAAAATTGTCCGTGCGTAATAAGTTTATGTTCATTTAAATATGTTTATTTTGTTATGATATCAAAATTTTGAATTGATCAAATAAATTATGAAAATTCCTCTCCTACACTCCTCCACTATATTTCCTCATCCCTTAACCTTCTTACGAGCTCTTTTTTTTTCTTATTTCTTATATGATATATTATTTTTCTCTTTACTGCGTAATATGTTCTCTCATTATATTTGTGAAAAACTTTAACTGGATGTATAAACTATTTTTTATATTTTGTGTTCTTATAAAACAACTGTTAAATTCCTTAAAATAAAAAAAAAATAAAACAGAAAACAAATTTAAATTCAGTACTTAGTTTAACAAATTACAACAGGGATGGAGAATACCTTAAATAAGGGAATATGGAAGTCAAGGCATTTACAGGGCTTACGACCTGTCATTGGCTGGTTTAAGTGGCCACTTTACACACTGTGTAACATTCATCATTTTGCCTATGTTTGAACATCCATATTTCTTCAATTCTTCCATTTGTTGATTTTAGTGAAGTTAAAGAGCTGAAACTTTTATTGTTGTGAAGAGATTCATCTGACTGAATTATTTCCCATACTAGGCAACGCCTGAAAACAATTTTTCAATTTTTAAACTTCTTCTTGGACCAGTTGGTTTCATTGTAATGATTTGTAATATTTTTTAATATTGTAATATTTGAGTTTGTCAAAATGTTCATAGACAAAACATAGGCAAAATGGTGAATGTTACACAGTGTGTAAAGTGGCCACTTAAACCAGCCAATGACAGGTCGTAAGCCCTGTAAATGCCTTGACTTCCATATTCCCTTATTTAAGGTATTCTCCATCCCTGTTGTAATTTGTTAATCTTAATGACCCCCGAGGGGGTGAAATCCAGTCTTTTGTCTATGAACATTTGGACAAACTCAAATATTGTCAGTACTTAGTCTTTATTGAGATCCCAGATACCTAAGTTTAGTCTAAATTTGAAATGGCGTAATCTGCCGGTCTAAAAGTAATTATCAAAATCACTCGCAAACGAGTGGAGGCGTATAAAAAAAAAAGTAATTATATTTTTGTTAAATAAACTTTTAAGTATATTTTTTAACAGAAATACCATTAAAAAATATTGTTTTTATCTAATTTACGTTTTTTTTATTTTTTATTATTGCGCAATTAAAAAAAAACATTCGTTTTAAAATGGCAAAATCGTATGATTTCCTCATTTTGCGTGCGTTTTTTCCAGACTTCAGCCTTAAACTAGGCCAAATTTTTATTCATTATATTATCAGCGTTGTGATTTTTTAAAGTTGTCACAAGTACTTTTCCGCTTATTCTTGGTCGGTTCTGCCGATTGGTCCGTTAACGGTAAGCTAACCGGATAAAGGTATTATTTACAAATTAGTAATAACCTATTTTATTTAAACAGTGTGTACTAAATATTAAATCTAAATACATGGAGGTAAAAGTTAAGTCCTTTTGTCATGTAGTGTTTTGATTTTGTAAAAGTAGGTGGTGCGAAGTGAGGAAGGTTCGAACTTTCTTACTCAAACTAAACAGGAGAGAACTTTAGGAAATAATGTTTTGTAATTTTTTTTTTTTCGTTAAAATTCATCGTTTTAAAATTTATTAGTTACCTAATTTCAAGATTATATTTTTAACGTAGTGTCTTTATTAAAGTTATGAATATTATGCTAGTAAAAAATTTAAAAAAAGTCGGCCTCGTGGTGTAATGGTCAGAGCGTTTGCTTACCATACCTCTTGTCTCGGGTTCGATACCCGACATGGTAGATGTGAAATATTTTATTTAAAAGGGTGTTTTCACACTAGAATATTTCATAGTTCCTGGACTGGTACCTGAAGCGTAAGACTAATTATATTACCTTCATGTAACAAAAATGATAAAGGTACGCTGCGATTGGTATACCAGTGCAGTGCCTTATGTACCATTAGGTGCGGAAAGGGAATTATGGAAATATTATCATTATATTTGGTTGATTTAAATAGCGACATTTTTGTATAAAATAACCTCAAGGGCGCTTTACAATTGTATACCTAAACTTACATTTTAACTAAACTAAAGTGATATATTATATTTACAGATTTAAAATTGAGAGTATGATAGTCTAAAGAAGTGAGATTTTAGTTGGGATCTGAACTGACTGGAACTGTCGATGATTCGTAAGTTTGAAGGCAATTGGTTCCAGGCAGAGGGGCTGGCAGCGGCAAAAGCACGATCTCCAAATCTAGTGTTCGGGAAGCGCCGGATTTCGACAAGTTTTCCTCTTCCTGAATCAAATGCTGACCTAAGAGTAGATTTTCTTCGACATGCATTTTCTCTAATACAAAGGTCCGATAGGTATTTTGGAGCCATTTTTTATGAAGGGATTTAAATACTGTCCAGCAAAGCTTGAATTTTATTCTCTCTGGGATTTTTAACCAGTGCAAATCTCGAAGATGTGAGAATATTTTTTTACTCCCGTAATAATCCTTGCTGCTGAATTAAAAACAGATTGAAATTTATGAGATTGATATTTCGAGAGATTTGCGTATATTCCATTACAGTAATCTAGACGTGAAACGACATAAGCATTTACAAGAGCTTTAGTTGCATGTATAGGAACATTTCTCCGCACGGATTTGATCTTTCGGAGATGGAAGAAACCAGCACTTACCATTTTATTGACCTGAGAGTGAAGACAAATATAAAATAAGTGGTTTAAAACAAAGTTGATTCATCCTCATGTCCGTTACTCGAGTAAATAATTAACAGTGGTGTAGCGGTCAAGACACTTGATAACACAAAAACTTGTAAGAAAGCAAAAATTAAATGTGGTTTTTCTCAAGCCGGGTGTTTTGTGATGTAATTCATCACTGTAATTGGGCCTCCTGGCCCATTGTGTGTGTTGTATAACAGTACAGCATATTTAAAATCTATATTAAAAATCTCCTGGGTGGCAGAGTCCGAAACGATGACGTTCTCCGATGGATGGAAAAAGATAAAAACGTACTGAAGACCATAAAGAAAAGAAAACTTGAGTACTTTGGGCATGTCATGAGAAACGAAAAATGTAATATTTTACAAGTCATACTACAGAGAAAGATTGAAGAAAGACGCAGTGCAGGTAGAAGGCGCATCTCTTGGCTTTAGAATTTGCGCAACTGGCTCCATTGCAGCACTCAGTCCTTATTCAGGAAGGCTGCCAACAAAGTGAGAATTGCTACGACGATGATGGGGAGAGCAACGATAAGAAGAAAAAGTATAGTAAACTCGATGCCTAAATTTTAATATTACAGTATGAAGTTCAATAAAATAAACGTCATTTAATTAACAAATAAATAACAAGGAAGAGCTTTATTATTAAATTTCAAGGATGTAATTATATTTCGTAATAGCCCAGAGTAAAATAATTCCGAAAGGGCAGATTCGTTGCACCACGTAATGTACCCAGATAAATTGTATTTACACTGCAAAACGTAGGGCTGCGAGGTAAAACAGAGTAACCACAAATGAAAAACAATATTTTTAGTACAATTATTAGGAAATTCAGAGGGTGAAAATAATTTGTTAATTGACTACCAAACTAAGATATAAAAAAAAAATACTATTTGCATCTCGGGTTTTTTTTAGTAAAAAATAAATATTAGCGTTCTTATAATTTACACAAATATTTCAATTTTGGTGGCCATTTTCAACGAGTTGTAAATAGCTCACTATTAGAAAATGGAAATTAAGTTGGGGTAGAGTGGGGTTTGAACCTCGGGCCTCTGGCCTATGAGTCCGCAACACTAGCCACGGGACCACAACCCTATTTTATATTTTAACCTGGGTCATAGTCCCGTGGTGGTGTTGTGGAGTCACGACCTTCCGAGGTTTAAAACCCATTCTACCTGTACTCGATTTCCACTTTTCTAGCAAATTATTTAAGACTTTTAAAAAATGGTCGAAAAATTAAATAATTTGAGTAGAAAATAAGAGCTCTTGTATTTATCTTTTTCATTAAAAAAAGCAAAATGTGCCGTAGTCCACCTCTTGGTGTAATGTTCCTGTTTTGCCTGCCATGCTAAAGGTCTCGGGTTTGATTTCCGACATAAATAATATTGAATATTTATTTTAAAACGTGTTTATATGGTAGTATTCATATTTCCTGGACTGACACCTGAATCGTAGGGCTGGCCATCTTACTTACATCGTAAAAAAATAACCAAGATACCCTGCGATTGGTGTACCAATGCAGTGTACTATGCACGATAAGGCGCGGAAAGAGCATGATGATGATGACGATCCTTTAAAGTTTTGTTATTTTTAAATAACGTCCCCCGTGATGTCACGAGTTCGAATTTATGAGTTTTCTTGACATTTAAAAGGAGGACCCCGTACAAATTACATGGGAATGTGATGCTTTACATTACAAAAAGAGCCTCTTCCTCAAGGGACCACTGGTTAAACCTGATGATGCTTAAGAGCTCACTCCCTATCTAATAGCCCGATATCTTATGGATCTGGGCTTAGAGGGGGAGATAAAGCAATATAAGAACTCTCGCTTTCTACAAAGTAGTCAGGCTCTTTATAGACCCCTGAGCTAGGAGTGTAAGAGCTATTCACGGGAACCCGTCACAAAAGATCTTAACAGGTCGCAGTGACGTCAAGAGCTTGCATAGCACTGACCCCCGCCACTAAAAATAAGAATAAGTATAAGGGAATCCCGCGTCCGATATCCTCTGCCTTGAAAATAAAAACATGTCTTTAATAGCTGGGACTGCAGCTGTGAGGCGAGTAGCTAATTCAAATATTAAAAATATTGAATTTAATGTTTTTTAAAATTAATAACTCTCTAGGGGGTGAAATTCAGAACTTATCTACAAACAGTTGGACCAACTTAAAATATGTTGAAACGTTGGTTTAACACTGCAATATTTTATTATCTCTTGCATTGGGTGAACTGATTCAGAGCTTTATGGAATATCGGGTCACATGGTTATGTGATTATAGTACATAAATACAATATTGGAAATAGCCAAGTTAGTACTTCAACTCCGTTGAGATTTGAACCCTTCTCCCGCGATATACGAGTACAAACGTTGATAGTATAGCACTACTCCACAAGCACACGGCCAAAATTACCCTACTCAAGATCTAATGCACTTAGTAAATATTAAATGTAAATGAAAATGATACTCACACACGTATAATATACGTAATTGGAAAGTTTATAGCAAATAACGCAATGTTATGTAAAATAAGTTAAAGTTTATGGTAAATAATGTAATGTAATAGTAAATAATGTAATGTTTAATTTATATAAAGTACAGGTAATAGAAAATATTTTTTTATTCAATTAAATAATACATGTACATTTAGTATTGATTCTAAAAAAATGTGTCTGTCTAACATTAAGATTACATTTCGATGAACAATATCTGGTTGTAAATTATGTGGGTATGCATTGCTCAAGTATTGTCACAACTTCTACATCTTTTGTACCTACAACCACTGTTCACTTCCCACCTCAGTATCCTTTGATAACCCGATAAATTAAGACCCCGCGTCGTACATCACGCGTTTATTTCGTTGAACGTGTGGCGCAACATAGACTTTGTATCCACCAACTACCAGTGTGAGTTCCAGGTCGGAGGCCTGTTCTAGTGTTGGTGCCGCTCGCAAGTGACCAGTCAGATCACAGCAATTTCATTAAGAACAAAGATAAAGTTAGTGACATCCATTTCTAATCTATCTCATTTGTTGGGGTTGTGACTGATTGACACTGCACATCGCATATCGAGGATACTCAATTATTTTCATTAAAAAATAAATACTATTCACACCATTAAATAAAATCGCAGAAGCCCTAGGGCTTCGCCCCCGCTATTTTTCGCCCCGAATTTGCTTGAGAATTCGTTTTCCTACCAATATCATGACATAAGAAATCTTAGAAGGAATAAATAAAATAGCTTTGGATAATGAAACACTTTTTTATTGTCACATCCGATAAGTTTTGGCAAATAAACGTTGCCCTCTTCAGGGTTATATAATTACTAATATGTAAAAAATACTGTGAATAAATTTGTGGGTTAAGATAAAGCTAAGGGAGGGGGTAATTGTGTTTATGGTGAGGTAGAAGTAGGAGAAAGAGAGGGGGTAATTGTGTTTAAAGTAGATTTTTATTTATTTTTTAAGCCAATAAACAAGCTGATAGAAGCCCTAACTGATTCACTTTAATGAGTAAATATAATAACACTTACTATAAACAATCTTAAAATCTATTTAAATTTACAAAAGGTATAATTATGGTATAATCTAGACGGACATGGCAAGTGTGTTATCGCGAGTCAGGACACCGCTTGCTTCTTGCTTGAGGCAGCGGGATTTAAGGTGATTCTTTACAAAAATATAAAACTAACTATTCATAGATTGTGATAAGTAATTGTATGTTTTGTACACAATTTTGTAAAAAGGACTTAAATAATATTGTTATGGTATTTGTTAATTTATTTATTATATATATACGGCCTAAGCCTATTACAACAGTTACACGAAGAAACATAAATGCAAGAAACTGAAGAACAAAAAGAACATAAAACTATGTAGCAAAGACAAACAAGGGAAAAACAATAATGGTATACAATTAATTCATAAAAACGAAAGACATGAGACTTCGAGCTAAACCATGAAAATCCAACTTCATCCCACACTGTTTGGTCGCGAAGAGATCTACAAAAAGCCGGAAGATTTATCCCAAAGAATTCCAAGTCATGTGATGAATTGACTAATCTACACATTCTGGACAATTGGGCATAAAAACAAAAGTTGTTCTTATAAGATTTTATAAATAGCAGATTTTTGACTTCTGGTGACACGGTTGGGAACATGAAAAGAAATTGATTGCAACAGAGATGAGACATCACTTATAGCATAAGTATTTTGGAAATTCATATAAGGTCCATCTCAGTTCTACGTCTCTCCAATGAAGACAAATTAAGAGATTGCTCTATTTCAAAATAGGAATAATTACTCCTTTATAATCCGAGCAACCATGCCACTTTTCTTAGAAAACGGTGTTGGATAGACTCGATATGGTCAATATGAGTTCTGTAGAATAGAGACCAAATAGGAGAAGCGTATTCTAGATGAGGTCGAACTAGTGAGCAATAAATAGTTTTGATCGTATTAATATTTTTGAAGTCCGTCGTCACTCTATTGATAAAACCGAGAAGTTTGAGAGATTTGTTTACAATATTATTAATGTGTTCACGATACGAGAGTCTAAAGTAATGCCAAGATCCTTTATTGACGAAACCATTGAAAGGGAAGTATTTTTTAGTTGGTAGTTGAATTGTATAGGTTTTTTTCGTCGCGAGAAAGATATTATTTTACATTTTTCAATGTTAAGTTGAAAAGAATTGATGTCGCACCATTCATTAAAACATTTAATTATTACAATCAATAGTGTGTAAAATTTTATAAAACCGAGTTTTATAAAATTACCATTGAAAATGAACGTTAAAATGGCATTTTTTACTAAAAAATTATAAAAGTGCCATCTATGAATATGTAATTATTTTCATATTTTCGTTTAGAATAACCTTAAAAGTGAATAAAGTAAAGTTTGATGCAAATAATATAAAGTTTATGATAATTAATTTAAAGCTTATTGTGAGTCATGTAAAGTTTCTTATTCACAATGCAAAGCTTATTGTTAATAACCTGAAGTTTTTTTTCAAGATCATATCGCTACCTATATAAGAACTCTTCGTGCTAAAAATATTGAATGCGTAAATATAAAAAAAACAACAAATAAGTACTAAAAAGTTCAAATCCCTTCGAGGTTACACCAAAAGCTCAAAGCCTGTCACACTTGATCAGTTAGGCTGTTTATCTTTTCTGAAACTTTTAAAAACATCCGTACAAGTAGAGAGCTTTGTGGAATACATAATTTAAAGCCTTAAGCTTCATACCTTTCCAGAATAAAGATAACTTTGAATGAGTTTTTTTTAACCTTTGGTGTTCAATTAAGAAATTTTCATATATATTGGGTAATATTATAATTTTTATCTTTTTTTTTCCAAACACAAAAATGCTCACTAAAAGTTTTAAAAAAAAGTGAAGGTTATGCGTCATTCTCAAGAAAAAAATCTGTTGTACAACTTTTTTACGTTAAATATATTATTTCATTTAGAAAAAGGCTTCTGCCTTCAGAATAGAATGTCAAGTAGACAAAAATGAGCATTTTCGACACCTCCTATAACTCGCGTTCAATCTTGGGAATTAAGCTGCCATAGTAGCTCGCTATATTTGTGCAGCGTATGGTGTAGATGCTATGAATTATTGACTAATTTGCTGTTGAATAATAAAGGAGAATACATTATCGACTAATTTAACGTAAGCTTTATCCGCTTTTTTCCAAAAGAGAAAACAAAAGGAACAAATATAACAGACACGGTATCACCCAAAAAATAAACAAATTGATAACAGTGACCGTAAAAACCTTCGCGCCTATTTAAAATGTGATTAGTCTTACGCTTCAGGGGACTATGAAATATTACTTATAGCATTCACAGTTGAACGTAGTTATGCAGAATGCAGCCAGTCCACAATTAAAAAAAATGAAATATTGATGTTATCGGGTGCAGTAAGGTCAATTCTATGTTTTGATAAAAACAGCCAGACCGCTTTCATACAAACTACTCTAATAATCATCTTCTGAAAATGGTGTCGATCACAGAAACGGCATTTCTCAATTTGCAGAATACACCCACAGCACTAGAAAGATCTTATTGTACTTTGAAAACCATTAAAACTGTTCAAATTCATGAGTACATTCTTGTTTTTAATATTAAAAACAATTGATGGTTTCATTGTTTATCATTTGTTAAAGTCAAAAACTTTCCAACTATTGTGTAGATTTGATTATTCCGTCACTTCATAGTGCTGTTATCTCGGTTTCACTTTTCTATGGCTGGCTGCTTTCTACATATCATCATCATCAGTGGCGCTACAGCCCGTTGTGGGCCCTGGCCTCCTCCAGAATTTGTCTCCATTCGTCCCTGCACCCCGCGGCTCTTCTCCAGTTCGTCAGGCCAATCTCTCTTATGTCACTTTCCACATTATCCAGCCATCTTAATTTTGGTCTGCCTCTGCTTCGTCTGCCTTCCGGAGTGGTATAAATAATATTTTTTGGGGTGCGGTTATCATTCATTCTGTGCACATGGCCCAACCATTGTTTTCTTCTTAATTTGATGAATTGTGCAATGTTGGGTTCGCCATACAGTGCCTCTAATTCATGATTAAACCGTCTCTTTTACACTCCGTTTTGGTTGACAGCACCAAATATCTTCCTAAGTATTTTCTTCCAAATACTAATACCATATTTTCATCTCTTTTAGTCATAACCCAGCATTCGGCACTATATGTAATGACCGGTCTGAGGAGAGTTTTGTAAATAATGGTCTTAGTTTTTCTCTTAAGCAATTTGGATCCCAGATGTTTAACTCTTGTGTGGCTGTGATGTTACAATAGTCGGCATAGGAAACAAGACTTGATGTATCTCTCTTCTTTAAAAAAAGTTGAATTCATATTTTTTGTAATCCTTAAATGGACATTTTCACACTCGATTTAGAATACTAAATGTTAATACAAAAAATATTTATCCTTGCTACGCGAAGAATTAATGTCCGCTAATTCAGCAACACATCTATACAGATACCTTATACAAGAGAGAGCACGAAGATATAAGTCATATCAAGGAAGACATAGACGCTGTTCTGCGGCGGGTGTCGTCTAAAACAGATTTAGTCTTCAGTCGGTTGATGACAATGATGGGGGACGCACGCGCGTAACATGAGCGGCGTATTTGTGATTTTTAATTTATTTTGCTATAACAGGGCTAAATTATATGTTTATTTGCATTAGTTATGGAAAAGGAATTATTAAATAGTATGTCTCCATGTTTTTTTTTTTAAATGTCTGAACTTTAGAATATTCCGTCTTTTACTAGTGGTAACACGACGTTACATCACCGCGCGTAAAGGGATTATTTACCACAGTCTTTTAAGAGTTAAACAAGCCATAATAACATCTGTTTGCTGCCGATAGCCGTACTCTAATCTCGGTACTATAATTGTTATCATTAGTCATTACAGTACCTAAATATTTAAAGGAATTGACATTGTCTATGTGGTGTGACCCAACGTCAATTGCCTGTTGTACATAGTTTATTTGTGATTTTCTACATAACTACGTTCAACTTTGAAATCACAATTTTCTACTACTGTGAGATGGAGATTAGAGATTAAAATTTGGACGCGTCATTACATTTTCATTGTACCTAATGACCCTCGCACTAGAAATGGAAGGTGCTATATCCTATACCCACAAATATATAGCATTAATTAAAACTAAGCCGCGCTAATGCGATAATAAGAAAATTGCCGACTACGCCCATTAGCAGTATATTTCCACTAATTGCCACCGGTAAGAGGAACATTTATACCATTTTTAAGAGGATTTACAAACTACAAGGGCCGAGTATTTAACAATGAAGTTCAGTGTTTTTTTTCAATCTTTTTATTTGAAAAAAAGCTTTGCAAAAAAAATAATTCATATGTAAATATATATACATATAATACAGAGCTTATTTATTTATTTTTACTTTTACATTGTTTGTATTCTTTTTTTATACATAACGAGCTGAACCCGACAATGCTTTGCTATAAGAGGCAGTTCCTTAGTATGTGCATAAGTGCAGTGCACTGCCAAGTAAAAATATGTGGAAATAAATTAGTAATTTTATTAATAGTAAAAATATGTTATAGGTACAAAGAAACAGGGATTCGTTGCAATATTATACTCATAAACATCATAATAGTCAATAATAGCGCCAAAAGATCTAGCGAGATCGACTCTAGCGGACGATTTTCTCATCTACGCATGCGCAATCGTCTTTGTGCATGTTCTGTTTTGCACAATTCTTTACCCCGAATTTGTATGAAATAAGTCATATCTCCTAAGATCGTCATTTAAGCGAGATAGACAACGCTTTATACCGGCGAATCGTGCGTTAGAGGGAAAAGATAATATACATACTCCGGGCATTGCCAACTCATCCGCAGATTTGAAATTTGAAGTTCGTTTGCAATGTCACTTTGAACATGCGTAATGACATGATATTAGTACGAATTCAGTTGATTTAGGACCCTATAACGTGCGTATGATGTTAGGCAAATTCAGCGTTCCTGGTTCCGATGCGCGGGCTGACAGATTATCACGTTAGACCTGTCATATTGTAATGAAATTATTGAACTGAATAATATACAAGTTGACAAAATGTAAAGAAATGCACTGCCAATGTTTTCGGTCAGGAGCCGCCAGTGTTTGCTATTGCTAGATTTGAGTTCATACTCGTTTATAGATTTAATGAACAAAATCGAATGCTGTTGAAATACGATCTCTCATGTGAATGTGTTGTAAAAATATATACGATAGATGCACAAATGTTGAGATCGGTACATAACGTCAGGCTGAGATAAGCATTAACAACAGTTAAGCGTTGGGAGGATCATTACCGCGCTTCTTCTGCAGGTAAAATCACTAAAATGTTTTTCCCAACGCTGGCTGATGCAGCAAATTTCCGTCATCATCACCAAAGTACTTTTGAAACGACCCAAATTTTTACCGGAAACGGAGCTATGAGAAGTTATCTATATAGGTTTAAATTAAGGAATGATGACTATTGTCCATGCGATGATATTTCTTCACAGAGTATAGAACATCTGTTATTTCAGTGCCCATTTTTCAGTTTGCAACGCCATAATCTTGAAGCAGAATGCAGGAAAGAAGGAATATCCTTAACATATATCCACACTGTAGTAAAAAGTAGTTATCACGCGCCATTGTTCTTGAACTTTGCAACAATGGTGATTGGACTCATGAAGGTAATAAACCAAAATCAGTGATCGAACATCCCATTTCCAAGACAAACAAAAACTTTGTTTTTTTCCGAGTACCTTAGCCTTGTACATGACACGTAAGGCTACTAAATACAGGGGTCCAAATATATTAAAAAAAAAAAAAAAAGCATTAACAACAAAATCAAGAAAGGAGCTCTGCGTTGGTTTGGACATTTGGAGCGAATGGTCAGCGAAAGAACGGCTCAAACTATTTACAATGCTAATTTTGATGGACGCAGAAATAGAGAAAGACCGAGAAAGACATGGCATGACCAAATTCAACAAATACATACAGATAGATATGTTAAAACACGAAATAATCTCTTCCTCGCTTCCTCGTCATTCATACGAAGATAAATGAATGAACAGGAAGCGAGATCTGATTGCAAAGAGTGAGTGACAAAGTAAAGCGAAAGGACAGCAAAAAAATGGCTAAAAAGATCTACGATGCGAATGTTGATGGATGCAGAAAACGAGAAAGACCGAGAAAGACACAATACGACCAAGTTCATCAAATTCTCGAAGATAGACTTGTCAAGAGAAGGAATAATCGTCGTGCGTGCATGAGAAGAAGTGTGAATGTAGAGAAAGCGTTGTTTGTTTGCAAAGACAGAGTGATGTGGCGTTCTATCCCCTCTGCTTACCCTTACTAGGAAACGTGCGTGATGGTTTGTTTTGTTCATTTTTTTTTAAAATCAATTATTGCATTTATTCCAGATTAGATATGTACGTATACATGATTTTTTTGTGTTACTTAAATTGTGAGGACAGAGAATTTTGATAAATAGGTATTCGAACATTGTTTTCCTGTCACTGTCTTGCAGATGCCTCCCCGATACTGTGCGAAAAAGGCAACTACATGTCAGACCTTTTGTTAGAATAGACAAAATCGACGTTTCGCTTTACCGTTTTCCGCACCTCCAAACTGAACCGATTTTGTTATTTTTTATTTTCTGTGCGCCCGAAGACAGCAGATAAAACTGTGCTTTTTGCGGGTTTGATGCTTCTAGTTCCCATAGTAAACAATAAAAAAAAAACAAATAATATAGGGACACGGTAATGTTAAAAATATCTTTAATGTGTAAAATAGAGCTCTGCGCTGGTTTCGCTAAAAATATTTACAATATGAATGTTCATAGATGCAGAAATAGAAGAAGACCGAGAAAGACATGGCATGACCAAATCCAACAAATACATGGTAAAAGTCGGAATAATTGGCACGCGTGCATGAGAAGATCTATGAATGTAGAAGAAGTGAGATCTAAATGCAAAGATAGAGTGATGCGGAGTTCTATCCTCTCTGCCTACCCTTAGGGGGAAACGGCGTGATAGTTTGTTGTTGTAATTGTAAAAAAAACATTTCTCTAGTGCCATAATTCACAGAGAAAATACGTGAATACGTTTGTATGAAGAAAAGTCGGACCGCGTTTCCTCTTAAGATTAAACATAATTAGGTATACTTACCAAAATTTAGTAAAAAATCTTTAGTAAAAACCGTTCGGATAAACGTAAAAAAGATTTTGTAATTTTTCATTGGTATGTAGGTACTTGTTTATGATTAAATTCCAAATCTAAAAGTAATAGATATTCAAATATTAAGTAGGTACCCAAGTACTTGTTTATTCTTGTGTTTAAGTTTGTGTCGGTATGTTTTGCGTTTTTTAAAAATAGTTCTATTTGTATACCTTGCACCATGCGCCCGAAGACAGATAAAACTGTGCTTTTTACGGGTTTGAATAAAAAAGTTCTAGTTCCCGTAATAAATTATTTTTTTGAAAATGTAACAAAATAGGGACACGCCAAATTTAAATATCTATAATGTGTAAAAAAGAGCTGTGCGCTGGTTTAAACATGTGAAGCGTATGGACAATGAAAGAACGGCTAAAAATATTTACAATGCGAATGTTTTTTTTATTTTTAACTTTTGTACATAATGTTATTTGTACATTGGCGGGCTTATTGCCAAATGGCAATTTCTTCCAACCAACCAATAAAATAAAAGTTTTATTTTTATAATTCAAGTTACAGAACATATTCAATCGAAAAAAAAGATTAAAAAGCTAAAAGTATATGGAAATAGAACAAAACGTATTTGTTTTTAAATGACCTTAAATCAAAACTATTACTCAAAAGGAAAAATGAAAGGAGGAGAGATTAAGGAAGAGAAAGGAGATGTTTTTTCAGAATGTTCATGGATGCAGAAATAGGGGAAGACCGAGAAAGACATGGCATGACCATATCCAACAAATACTTGAAGATGGATATGTCGAAAATCGAATTAATCGGCGCGCGTGCATGAGAAGATCTATGAATGTAGAGGAAGCGAAAGAGAGCGTATGTATTATAATTACGTCACCGTTTTGACAAAAAGAATTTGAAATGTTTTCATTCGTTTCTTAAATCACAGTCGTCTATATGGCTATAGTTTTGGACAGTCGTAACAACTTCTGTTCTTTCGAATCTGCCAGATAACCGAAGTGAATCTGTCTATAGAACGGAGACCGTGTGTGGTTTTCTACTCATTCCTCCCTTATCTTTGCTTCCACAAGCACCTCATTCCTCCCCATCACCCCTCTAATCTCGTCTTGTACCCTTCACGGGACAGTTAGTTCCCAGGGATAGTAAAATCTCGTATTTTATCAACAGTATTTTTGAAATAGACCTTGAAAGAAATGATGTAATTATTTATGACAGATCAATTATATGGTTAATTAGTATGAAGGATTCGGATGAAGATTTTTTTAAAATCCTGTCCATCTGATTTAATTGCAAAATGTTACTAAAAAAAGAATTATTTATTTATAGATATTTATCTAACGCCGAAAAACTTTTACATAATTTATTTATTTATATTATTGTGACATAGTTCGTAACTTCATGGGACTAAAGACGTTTTAGAAGTTACCACTTAAACCAGCAATGATAGTTCATAAGCCCTGTGGATGCCTTAACTTCTATATTCCATTCTCTAAAATAACACTTCTATATTCCATTCTCTAAAACACTTGACACTTGTGCAATATTTACACACATGTCCACCCTCATTCCAATATAACACCCACCCTCTCACTCACTTACACTCACACAAACACACTTGTATGTATTGTACGTGTATTTAATGTATTTCTGTGGATATCTGTCATTGGTTTTATTCTCTGTATATTTTATTTGTTGTATTTTTGTTAAATGTATTACTGTTGATATCCCCAATACATAAAATAAAAAAAATAATAAAAAATAAAGTTCTGTATCTCTGTTGTAATATGTAAATATCAACAGCTTCCTAAGGGGTTAAATCCAGTCCTTGTCTACAAACAATTGGACATAGTTAAAAGATTGTTGGTTATTAACTACGTCAATTTTGTTAAGTCACCGTGAAAGAATTGTTAATAGGTATTGAATCAACTGCTCCACAAGTTTATAGCTTATGTTAGATTTTGTTATTTTCATTGTGTGTTTTGTAATATAAATAATACAAATGTACATAAATACTTTGTTTTTAAAACTTTCTGAATATTTGTTAATTATCTTCGTTTTTTTAAGTTAGTCTTCTTTGTTTATTCTCAAATGTAATTTAAAAAAAGTATATTGTTAAGTGTCCTCGGCACGGGAAACCCCAGTGAGGTCACATTATTTTTATTATTAATTATTGTTAAAAAATATGAATAAATAAATAAAATAAATAAATACTACGTTTGACAATTTCAACACTAAAGGCTGGAAATTCAACAGTATTTTCCTGTAAAAGACAGTGAAAGTACTTCCCCTACATAACCGAAGCCGCTTTAAAGACTGTGGATCTTCATATCGGTTTCACTGGTACAAAAAAACTTTTTTTTTTGTCAATAAATGAGTCACTATTTAGAAAAATTTCAATCGTATACATCGCGTTTTAATTTGAATTTACCCATATTACTTTCATTGCTCTTTGTAAGTTTAGCAAATTATATGGTGAGTCTTTGTCGGATACTGTCATTCATCTTCTCAAATTTAAAAGATTGAACAGATATATCGTTTCATTCGAAAATACGATAATATTCATTGAAACAGTAGTTTGTATCACCTTAAGCATGGCAGGCAAACGCGCCAACCACTACTATCCGAGGCGGACTTATATCCACCCGATTTTTTTCTCATTTTTACCTGACAGCAACCATCGAAATTGAGTAGAAAAAACTAAATTTGAGTTCAGGGTCGATTTCATGTACAAACTGTATTCTTCGTCCGCCCGGACATATAATCGATCATTTTAGTTATTCTTCTACGGTGACCAAGTCTGTAGACAAGCACGGGCTTTTACAGTTGTAACTTTATTTTTAGAAAATGCAAGTCCCTGACATTAGCAGACTTGACCACGAAACATAGTGACGTCTTCTACCGCAAGGCAGAAAATCACTTTAGAAGTGGAGTACAATGCTTTTCTAGATACATCGCATCAGAACTATAGTGAACAATATCCACATTTCAATTAAAATAAAATAAAAACATTTTTTATCATTTACTTAACTCTTATCACAGGAGGCAAAACTAGCAGTTCACGGTGGAATTCTAGTGCCAACTCTAATAACGATTATGAAAAGAGGGTTGAATGCTGTCAAAATGCGATCCCTCAGATATACGTAAAGTAAAATGATGTATGATAGGAGAATAAATGTCGAGATCCGTGAACTGTGTAAGGCCGAGACATACATTATCGACAAAGAAGAGATCAGTGGCAAACGGTGATTTTATTTACAGGTAAACTATAAAAAAATATCATTTATTTGTACCTACATAGTAGGTACATAAAATTATGAAGTAAGTAATATATACTATAAATTGCAATTATTTTTGTGTTTCTGTGTGATACAACAACTCTTATCTATGAAATCAACCCAAACGACGTAACTTCGTGATTTATTAAATCACTCGTATGTAGGTGTATTATCCATTAATTTAACACATAACTTATTTATAAAAGTTTGCAAAAATTACAGTTAATTCAGTCAGTATTAGGTATTCCAATACGATTGAAATGTCAATTGACCGATTTGTTCTAGAAACGAATAACGCCAAAAACAGCCGCGTCGAGCGCCACATGTACTGCGAGTCATCTGTCAAAAGTATCATCTCAAAAAAAATATTCCCAGAGAAATAATGTTTGAAACACTGTTTTCCAAATCAAGAATCTTCGATGAATTTGTGTAATCTGCAAGCTTGCTCTAGAAGAAAAATCCCACCACTGGGTTTAAGATGCTCAAAATATAGTCCACTAATTTGTATGAAGAAATAAGCTGGAGTAATCGGCTAGATCCTTGGTTCATTGCTGGCGCTATGCGCGTTTTATTTATATTTGAAGAAAAATACAAATGATGGAAATGATTTCTTAAGAAAAAGTCATTATTATTTTGTTTTTCTGTAAATAAAGCTACCGTAAAACATTATTAAATCAGCCACGTAGTGTAATAGTCAACGCGTTTGCCTACCATGCAAGAGGTCTCGGGTCCGATTCCCGACATGGCTGATTTGGAATATTTATTTAAAAGGGTATTTTTCACTAGAATATTTCATTGTCCCTGGACTGGTATCTGAAGCGTTAGACTGATCATTTTACATTCACCTAATAAAAATTATCAATTGGTGAACCAATGCAGTGCTCTATGCACCATCAGGTGCGGAAAGAGAATGATGATGATGAAATCATTATTATGGATAGTCAAATATAATGGTAAGCTGCGCATAATCGCTTCTATACACGTCTACGTACATTCGTCCTGGAAGAGAAGAGAGTTTATACTTTTATATTCTCTTCCCAAAAATGTTTCTCTTCTTTTGCAATAAATTTAAATCCAAATAAATAAAAACTGTATTAGTTAGTACACTATGGTGGTTGGTCGTTATAAAAATGTGAACCATAGATGTCCCTTGCTTGAAAATTTTTCACATCTCCTTTGAATTGTCATCTGTGGTTTGCTTCATCTTTGAAGTCCAGTGGTTTTTCCATCTTGGCCTCCCAAGGGAACAGAACCCAGGCAGTTCGCCTCTAGAAAATGTATTAAACACCCTCGAGCTACATTATATACGAAAAAGCGACGTGTAAGTGTGATTTCACATATTTAAATAGTCAAGTTACTGAAAGGAAAATGAAAAGAATGTTATTTAATAAAATAGACTTCTTTTGTGTTTCAACATTTTGACAAAACTTCTAATTTTATTCAAAATCTAAAATGTCGCGTCGGTTGAAGAAAAAGAACATTTTTTTTCTCTTATCATCATAGTAAACCGTCATCATTATAATTGTGGGTTTAAAAAATAAACTTAGAAATCTCTATTGAGGAGTTACTGAGATATTTGCAAAAAACCAAAGTTAAAAAAAAAGAATTGTGATATTTTTAATTATGCTTCACTAACTCAATAGTGAATGCTTAGTTTGCGGTGTCAAGTAGTATAGTTGAAATCTGTTTTTGCAAAGATTCAGATACGGTTTTAAATTACGTTATTATTTAGGTAGGTAGGTTTTTATGTATAGTTTATTTTGGCATCAATAACTAATTTTCCGTTTTTGATGAATATTTCTAATTTGAGTCGAATACCCTCAAATATCAAACTCTTATTAGCCCCCGATGGTGCATAGGAAACTTTACTGTTTAATAGTATGATGAGTTTCTTGATTATCTGTTACAGGAGCTTTTTTTAAAATTTATTAATCATATAATACAAAGTTTGATACAACTTGCCCATTACATACCGCACACCGCATCAGAGGACATAATTCTGCTTAGCGGTGTCCACATGCATAATGTATTATATTACGCATATATAAACGCATTTGTCTAATATAAACGTAAAAAAAAAATTGACCTGGAATGTTGCGTGCCTATCATAGAACGAAACAATTCCGACCAAAATGGACACCAAGTCATCGGAACAATACGCACCATCCCTCGGTTATAGCAGTTCCAGGAATAAGCGAGCAGCCTGTTGGCCACATGTCCGGCTATGATACCTACAGTCTATAATAGCTACCATTTGGATATCTTTCTTTATTTCGCTAACAATAATGAAGGAACAGTGCTTTATTTATTTATTGTTTATTTTTTGCATGAACAGTTGACAAATTATTTACTGTTCTTAATGTTTATTTTTTGTAAATTTATTTATATATTTTTCAGTTGCTAGAATTCCACTCGTCCGTGCGCTTTGTCCATGCGCCATGCATTTTGCTTCAATATGTAAATGCTATCAACTATAAATTTTGTAAAGGGGTCTAGAATTTCAACAGTCCATGCGCTCAGTAGCTGCAAGACATGTTACAATCTAACTCTAATTTAAAAAAAAATGAGTTTTTTATGTATTTGTTTCAATATCATTCAAACACTTTACTTTTTTTTAAAAATATATATTTTGTCCCGATAAACTATTCATTAATAGTTTGTCATCAGGTGCTTAGACATTAGTTTTAATTAATATTCAATTAAAAAAAATACATACATAAAAATGTACACGTATAAAATAATTAACATACATAAATTTATTTTGATGATTAAAATATTATTAAGAAAAAAAAAACTCAACAAAACCTGATGAAAGTAGTTTAAAGAAATATATTTTTTTTTAAAGTAAGAAAATAGAGTAAATTAATACAATTAAAATTAAAGAATAGTAATTAAATTGAATATATTTTAAATATAGGAAATAAAAAATTAAAAAATAAACACATATATAAAAAGTGTGTGCTCATAAATGTAATTTAAACAAGATAAAAAATAAAACAAAGTTAATCGAAAATTTCAATTCATATCCACAAACAAAATAAAAATAATAAGAAAATTAAAAGTACCTATTAAACCTATCTATTAAAAATATATGTATTTTTTTATGGCATGTTTTATTATGACTTCATTGTCAAATAAAAACAAAATGTAAATGGGGGCTAGATTACTTACCGTCCATGCGCTCTGTATCTGCAAGACGTGCTGTAACCTAGCCCCTATATGTTAAAATTGAAAAATATCGTAATTCGAAAAAAGCAATTAGAATCCCAATCGTCCATGCGGTCTGTAGCTGTAAGACGTGCAGGGATACTTATATATTGTACTGCGCCCTTGAGGTGATTTAACTCTCCATCCACTCTCTTAATACCCATACACAATTCCTCTTTCTTCTCTAACTCATATAGTGTCCATGCGGCTCGACTGTGGAATCATCTCCCATCCACCATCAAAGATGTTACTACATTATCTCTGTTTAAATCACGTCTGAAGAAACATCTCCTTTCTCTTCCTTAATCTCTCCTCCTTTCCTTTTTCCTCTTTCCGCTTTTTTCCTTTTTCCCATTGAGTAATAGTTTTGATTTAAGGTAATTTATAAACAAATACGTTTATTTCTAGTTTTATATATTTTTAACTTTTTAATCTTTTTTTTTTTCTATTGAATATGTTCTGCAACTTGAATTATAAAAATAAAACTTTTATTTTATTGGTTGTTTGGGAGAAATTGCCATTTGGCAATAAGCCCGCCTATGTACAAATAACATTATGTACAGAAAGTTAAATAAATTTTCACAAAAATGGCGCTAAATAAATTATTAATTTATATATACGAAAACAGCGGTACATATAAACCGAAATAACAGCAAATAAATAAATATGTTTGGTTTGAAACTTAGGTTTTTTACAATTGTTTTTGTTCCAAACAAATAAACAGAAAAAAGAAAATCAATCAAGACGAAACAAGGAACTGATTGAAGGCTTCGATTCGTACCAAAACAACATAAACAACGCGAAACTTTCCCATACACATATGAAATTTTCCTCTCATAATTTCCCACGACAGTTAAAGAAAACTCCGAACTTGTAAAGAACTTCAGACCTTTAACAGTTTCGGAAATTTTTCTACGTACATAAATGTTAGTATCTTTGTATGAGGGGATATGGTCTCCATGTATTGTATGTTTTTTGTGAGATTAAAAGGATCCCAAACATTTCAGTTTTTATTTTAGAAAATAATAATCCGTTCAGTGCTGCAATTATGAACGCTATCTTCATATGAACATATCGAGACGGTACACATAACTTCTGTACAATATCCATCCCCCTCGGTATGTTCTACCGACTTGTCATCTCGACGTCATATAATCGAATCTAACCAATGAATGACTTCGAAAATTTTGTCCACATTCCTTTGTCGTCACATAAATCGGTTAAAAATATAAATAAACTAAATGTACAATTTCTACATATAAGGGGGGCGGCTTCTACCAACTGAGACAAATTAAATGCATACGCAAAAATTTGCCGGTTGATGCCGCCCGTCAATTAATAAATGCGTTTGTAGTGTCTAGAGTCGATTATTGTAATGGTATCTATGCAGGTCTACCAATGAACAAAATGACTCGCCTACAATCTGTATTGAATGCCGCAGCGAGACTTATTTTCGGAATCTCTAAGTTCAGTCATATCACTCCACTACTTCGGGAACTACACTGGCTACGTTTTCCCAGAGGGTCGAATACAAACTCTGTTGGCTTATGTATAAGTCACTGCACAACTCTGCTCCGGAATATCTAAGGGAATTATGCATTCCAGATGAACTAGCTGACAGGCGTTAGATCAGCTACGTCTACGGCGAGAGGAAAAGTTATTATACCTCTACGCAAGCAGCGCACTAAATTTAGTGAACGCGCATTTGCGGTCGCAGGCCCTATGGCATGGAATGCTCTCCCAGCAGAGGTGCGAGGCTGTGAAAGTGAAGTGATGTTTCGGAAAAAACTTAAAACCCACTTGTTCTCTAAATCATTTGAATAAATCCGTAGCACGTGACAACAAAATGAATTGTTTTAATTAAACCTTCAATTAAATTAATTTAACAATAGAATCACCATGTAAAGCGCCTTTTAGGTATTTTATCACGAAAATGACGCTATATAAGTTATCCATAATAATAATAATAATAATATTGCCATAAGCTTATTTCAGATTGAGATAATTACAAGCACATTGACATATTCTAGGTAATAGTGCAGAATCTGATAATTTAATACAACAAATTTTAAACAAAAATTAACTAAAAATTTACACTATACTATGAAGAGAAGAGAGGAGAGGTGATGATAAGAAAGAAAGGAAAAAAAACAGCTCAAACATTTAGATACCGACATTTTAATCTTGATTTAAATTAAACAAAATTGGCAACATAAGTGGGCAAATTATTCTACAATCAAGCAGCTACTACTGTGAAAGAGGATGCAAGAAAATTAGACCATCGAAGGGGTATTAATAGAGTTCTCTCGTTACTAGAGTGAAGAGATAGTCCATGTTGTAATAGAGGTTAAAAGAACTCTATCAGATAAACAGGCGAAGTAGGATTATTTAAAATATTGTGAAGAAGTTACAGAATATGAATGTTTCTTTTATGCCTGATACTATGCCAGTGTAGTTGCGTGCGGTATTCTGTTATGTGGTAAAAATTGCGAAGATTAAAGTTATAACATATCCAAAAATTCTGCAATCATTCCAACTTATCAAGCAATTCAGATATAGCATTTGGGTAACAGATATCTGCGTAGACATTCCATTTTAAAGGCTTGCAATAATTTGAAAAATATATATTAGATTAAAACAAACACAACATCTTATAGAAGAGAAAAATTCCTTTTGAATTACGTATATTTTTTTCCGTATTGTTTTACTTTTGATGCACATTTTTAAATTTGTAAAAAAAAGGACACAACTTATGTTAACTTCTCTTCTTCTTCTTCTTCTGGTACCTTATCAGGGCCCCCCGACGTTGACGATCACTGAAGCAAAAGCATTCAAGTCCTGCGATACTTCGCAGTCAGAACAACTGCTTATTGGATGAACTCGCCATTCCTAGGAAAAGATGACCAGTTACCTTCCTTTAGCTGGTCGGTTCTGGTTTGTAGGCGCCAGAAACTCACCTTTCATTCTCTTGTTATCTGCTGTGATCACACAATAATGAGTGTGATCTCATTGGCCAAGGTTCGCGACGTGAACGCTAACGAGTTGAACTAGTCAGTAGTGTTGCCGGTGGAATGCAACTGGGCATTCGCAGCACTTTCTAGAATCACACCCTTCAGCAAGATGTGACTCACTGCGACTCGACTGACGATTCTAACCCCTATTTACTTCTCATGCAATAAAATTATCGGTTTTTTATTATTTTGGCACAGTTTAAGAAGCTGTGTACAACACAATACAGTATACGGCCACCCCTAGGACCGGGTTGATTCAATCAAAAGTTTCGCTAATACATGGCTAGGCAGGCGGGGGTTAGGAGGGGGTAGGGCGGTCGGCCAGTTTGACTTTTATTATTTATTTAACCGCCAATCTCTGGAAACTTTCGCCCGACCCACCGTTGAAGTGATGAATTATTCCCGCGAAAACTTTTTGACGAATCTCCGGACCCGAGTTTGAGAACCAACGGGAAAAGTTTGCCAAACATTTTGAGGGCCATGGGATTTGTTTCGGCACTCATTTATTTATTATGAATGGATTATTTCGTTTTATTGGAAATGTTTTTTTAAATGAATATTTACAGTAAATAAGTAACACGTACATCGGTTCAGAAGTTTTTTCGTTTTTTGAGGACAAATACAAACATTGCCTTTTATATTCAGGTAAACGTCGTTTTGCGCCGGTTCGATTTACGCCAATTTACAATTACGCCGGTTGTCGCTGGCCTGGGATTCTCTGGTTTGGCCGACACCAGTAGCTCAATCACAAATAACTATCGATGTGCTTTAAAACATGCTTAGCATTTAAGCGATCACAATGAACAATAATGATAATGCTTAAGTTATCGCAGTCATAAGTCGACGCCTGTGTAATCTCTAAATCAACGCTCGTGTCGGTTTGTTTTCCTTGTAAATAAATACAGTTCACTGGCAAAAAATCGGCGTTTACTATGAAAAATAATACAATATATTGCATTTGCAAAATAATTAGGAGTATCTAATACAAAAAAGTGAAAATTATATTACAATTACTATGGCGACTGCTTTTCTTGACATTTGGTTTGCCAACTACTGGCTAAATGCAATAAATAGCATGATAAATAATAAATAAATAAATAAAAAAGGCAGTTTTGATATATTCTTCATATTCACTCCAGTAAAATTGAAATAAGTGAATACGCAGCAGGATTATACGTCGCAAAACGTAAATATTTTGACATTAAATATTAGGTGTTCACGGAAGTTCCACTGTGATCGCGAATACGATAAACAACCATGGTGAAAAATTGTTATCACGTCGCTTATTAGCACGTCAATTGTTATTTGTGATTAAGCTACAGACGACAGTAGGCGCCGCGATTCTAATAGCAGACACACTTTTACAGGTTGTTTTATTCTATTACCGTTTACGCGAGCAGACTTTTGTGTATGTGAAATTGTTTCCGAGTTAGTTTTTATTTAGTTTTTAAGAAAAGAAAAAAGGTATGATTTATTTTAATTTTTATTATTATTAAAATGTAACAGATATAAAAATATTTGAAGTTTATGCTATGATTCTGCAAAAAAAGAAGCAACAATCAAAACAAATGAAATTGGATGCTTTTTTCAAAAAAGTGTGAGAATTTTATTTAGTACCGGCGAACTGGTGACTTGGTATTTATTATTTAAAAAAACCTTATTTATATCAAGAGATTATGATTTGTTTTGTTTAGAAATTAAAACAGTATTTATTAAATACATTTATAATTTATTTTGAAAATATATATATATAGGGTATGTATTATTTAAACATGTTAGATTGTTTACAGAATTTTGACACAGAATCTAACCTCATATCTTCCATTATTTTTGTATTCATTTTGCTAATTACATATCAATATTTCAATATTTATTTATTTAATCCAAAATAAAATACAAATACACAGTTTACGAAAAAAATGTTTGTACAATAGGTACATTCAATATAATTTTAATTTTATTTATGGATGTAGCCCACAGGCACGTTCCGGAGTGTCAGTGTATTATTTATTTTAAACATAATTGTACATACTTTAACATCAATTGTTGTGTAAAAATTCAAAAGAAATATTTAAAAAAATCTAAAACATACCTACATCAATAAAACGAGAAAGGGCTTTTAAGAAACTAAAATAACATTCTGATCTATGAAACATATTCCTCAGCTTCCTGTCGAGTCTTTTTAGCAATCTGTTTATGGACTCGAGCTTTGAAAATATTGTTTTTCATTTTGTTCACCAATATGTCCTTGCTTAAAAGTTGTATTGTAAGCTAAACAACTGTGAAGCTCACTAAACAACCCCTAAGGGGGCTAGAAAAGTATAATACCTTTGTCATTATGTCTATCAGGATTTTGATGGATAGAATGGAATAGAGTGTTCAATTAGTTATTTAACATTATGCATTACATTTATGAGATAATTATTTATTTTATCAATATCAAGTGAAAACCTCTAATTAGTTTTCATGTAATGAATTTGTAAAATGTATCTTAAAATTTTTAAAATGTCTTTTGGCTTTCCAACAAAATAAAATAATACAAAAATAATTAAAAATATCGACGTAGAAAAAATAACGATTTCTGTTATGTTTTCCTTTTATAGCGTTTTGACAGCGCCCTTTGTTATGGGTTTTGGATGTTTTGCTATGTTCAGGCACAAGAGTTTCATAATAAGTTTGTATTTTTCAGTACTTTTCCACCTATAACATTTTATTTCTACAATATTCTAAGACTCGGCGCCCCGACGCCGACGCCTTCTAGCAACCATATCACCTTACAAAATCAACCGACGCCACCTCATTAATTGAAAGCCAAGCGGAAATTAAATTCAAACCACCTAGTTCATATGTTTGAAAAATGCGCTTACAGAACGTTGTCGTTTTTTAATGAGATTTCTAAAGTCAATACAAAAAGATCTGAAAACTTTATCGTTGTGAAAATATTCATCTGATTGAATTTTGAATCACAGACTATGCATCAGTTGAGAACCATTTTTTATACTTTTTGTTGGGCCAGTTGGTTTAGTGGTTGAGTTTGTCCAAATGTTTATAGACGAAATATTTGATTTCGACCTCTAAGAAGTTATGGAGATTAACAAATAACATCAGAGATGGACAACAAGAAGGAAATATGGAAGTCTAGGGATGAACAGGGCTTATTACCTGTTCTTGGCCGATTCAAGAGGCCACATTACACAATGTGTAACATTCACCATTTTGCCAATACAGGTAAACGTCGTTTAACGCCGGGGTTTCGTTCCGAGAGACATCGGCGTAAAAAATTCGGCGTAAAATGAACACAAATAAAATAGAAGATATAAGATTACAGTCCGTGTCAAAATTCAAAGAACAATTTAACATGTTAATTTAATTCAAAGGCTATATATATTGAAAATAGATTATAAATGTATTTAATAAATACAGTTTAAATTCATTTACAAAATAAGTAACAATCTCTCGATATAAACATTGATTTTTTTTAATAACAAATACTTACTCAACAGTTCGTCGGTACTAAATTAAATTCTCACACTTTTTTGAAAAAAGCATCTAATTTCATTTGCTTTGATTGTTGCTTCCTTTTTTGCAAAATCATAGCATAAAATACAAGTATTTTTTATTTTTTTATTTATTGGGGATATCAACAGTAATACATGTAACAAAAATATAACAAATAAAATATACAGAGAATAAAACCAATGACAGATATCCACAGAAATACATTAAATACACGTACAATACATACTAGTGTGTTTGTGTGAGTGTAAGTGAGTGAGAGGGTGGGTGAGTGGGTGTTATATTGGAATGAGGGTGGACATGTGTGTAAATATTGCACAAGTATCAAGTGTCGAAAATATAAATATAAAATTTTAAGAATTATAAATTTGAATATTCTTTTAATTTCAATAATGCTAAATTATAAAATATAATTATACCTTTTTATTTTTCTTAAAAACACAACAAAAATTAACTAGGAAACACTTTAACACACACAATAGGCTGTTCACGTACACAGTAATAGAATAAAACAACTTGTAAAAGCGTGTCTGCTATTAGAATCGCGGCGCCTAGTGTCGTCTGGTGTCGGCCGAACCAGGGAATCCCACGCCGGCACCAACCGGCGTAATAGTAAATCGACGTTTACCTGTATTTGAAAATTAATATTTCTTTATCTGCTGAATTTTGTAATATAATCCCTAACAGCTTTAGATTCACAACAACAGTTTCAGCAACAGTTTTAGCAATGTGTTAAAGATTCATTTTAGTGAATCATTTAGCCGACACACTAGGCATCGCCTTATTTTAAAATAAAATTATTATTAATATTTTGGATAAAAAACATGGTTCACGAAGATAATTGAAGATGTATACAAGGAATTCAATTTAAAATTAAAGAAATTCTTTCAGGTTAAAAAAACGCCCCAAAACTCTACCTTTGATACGGATAATTAGATTTACGTCTTGAAAATATTTTCTGGAAACCAAACCGCTGAAAAATGCCTGAAGCTTCTTGTAATACATACCGAAGGTAATTGGCCATATTGTCGGCACATTTTAAGCAAAATACTAGGTATTTTTATTTTATATTTGATAAATATCGTTTGTGGAAATTCGTAATGAAATTTCTTTGTGGAATCGAGTTTGAATTATGATAAGTCAAATATCAATTGTATCACAATTTTTGCAAGAGTGTTCTTAATAGATATGAGTTACTTTAGTGTTAATGATATTTGGAAGCCGAAGTGGAGTAAATTGAAATATATTAAACGGAAATTAAACTGATAACAAGGAGGATGAAAGGCGAGTTTCTAGCGCCTCCAAACCAGAACCAACCAGCTAGGGGAAGGTAACCACGACAGAAAAATCCACCAGAGAAAGTAACGGGAAACTACTATGGTTATCTTTTCCCAGGAATCATTATTTTAACAATGTTTGATTATGTCCAAATGCTTGCAGACTGGCTGGATTTCCTCCCTAGGGAGTTGTTCATATTCAAATTTATTTCAACAGAGAGGGAAAAAATTTTGAGAAGGGAATATGGAAGTCTACGCATTTACAGGGCTTATGAATTACTACCTGGTAAAAGAAGAAGTATAAAAATTGAAAAATTGTTTTCAGGCGTTGCCTAGTAGGTGATTTGGTTCAGCCGGATAAATCTCAACCACGTGATAAAGGTTTCAGCTCTTTTACTTCACAAAAGTCAACAGATGGAAGAGTTGAGGAAATGTGGATGTTCAAACATAGGCAGAATGGTGAATGTTACACAGTGTGTAAAGTGGCCACTTAAACCAGCCAATGACAGGTCATAAGCCCTGTAAATGCCTAGACTTCCATATTCCCTTCTCAAAATTTTTTCCCTCTCTGTTGAAATAAATTTGAATCATTATTTTGTTTATTTTATAAAATTTTATTATTCATAAACGGCATAAATTGCCTTTAACATATTCAATATATTATATTGAACATAAATATGAAAAAAAAAATTAAGAAATACGTATATAAAAACATAACAAAAAAAAAAAAAATTGCATAACTATAACAATAGTAACAAGTAAGTAAATACACATAAGAACCAAAAATATTAACGAAATAAATACATAAATATGAAAAAACAAAAAAAGGAAAAACATTTTTTAAATAAAGAAAAGTTTAAGAATAATATTGCGAGAGAAGACAAGAAATCAGACTCGTTTTATAACTATCAAGTCCAGAACCAAATATATCATGTCCTCATACTGATTGCCATATCTATGGTGCCTAGGGATAGGCGAATACATCCAAAAAGCAGTTGTTCTGGCTGCGGAGTAGTGCAGGACTGAGATACTTTCGCTGTAGTGATTGCCAACGACGCTGACCGAGGACCTTACAAAACACCGCCAGAAGAAGAAATGTATGTCATGTGTGACGTCATTTAAAGTAGTTTTTTTCGTACATTTTTTCGTACATCATTTCGTACATCAAGAAACTTTGCCGTACAATTTAATGATCAATTTTTTATCGCGCAAGAGAACATTTTTTTTTCTTATTTCCCGTAAGGCTGAAGTTCCTCATTAAGTGAGTAATTTAGCCATTTTGTGTTTGAGACCTCTATGGTCTGTTTTAACCTGCCGGCCTCGCGTTGTAATGGTCAGTGGTATGCCAACCATGCAAGAGGTCTCGGATTTGATTCCCGACATGGTTGACATAAAAATATTTGTTGAAAAGGGTGTTAAGAATATAACATAGTCCCGACAGTGATACCTGACCCGCAGGACTAATGATCTTAACTTCATGTCACAAAATGGTCAATATACGCTGCGATTGGTGCACCAATGCAGTGCCGTATGCGCCATTAGGTGCGGAAAGGAAATGATGATGATGATGTCTTTGAAACCTGTTATTGTGTATTTGGTTTAATGTTTATATTGATGCATTATTTTTTTGTATTTGTTTATTTAGTTTTTTTTTTGCACCACAACAGGCCAGGAGGCCCAATGACAGTGGTGAATTACATCACAGAACACCCAGGCTTGCGAAAAAATACACTTTAATTTTTGTGTTCTCACCGGGAATCGAACCCGGAACCTTCCGTGCGTGAGTCAAGCGTCTTAACCACTACACCACGGAGGCCGCCAATATATAAATACATAACTTCGCTATTAACTGATATACAAATCTAAACATATTCCAACAGAGATGAAGAACATTTCAGAGAAGGTAATATACAAGTTTAAACATCTCCAGGGCATATAACCTGTCATTGGCTGGTTTAAGTAGCCACTTTATACACTGTGTTCACCATTCTCTCCACATTTCAGCTCTTTGACTTCACAAACATCAGCAGATAAAAGAATTGAAGAAATATGCATGTTCAAATATGGACAGAATGGTGAATGTTACACAGTGTGTGAAATGACCATTTAAATCAGCCAATGACAGATAATAAGCCCTGTAGATGCCTAGACTTCTATTATCTTTTCTGAAATATTCTTAATCTCTGTTGTAATATATTAATATAAACAGCTCCCCAGGGAGTTGAATCCAGCCCTTGTCTACAAAAATTTAGAAAAACTCAAAATATTGTTAATATATAAATCGACAAATATTATTTATTTTTTTATGTAAAGAGAGAAGAAATATAAAAACTAAATAAAATAGGTATGTTTATGTACTAATTTTAAGTTCGTTAAATGGAAACGCTACCTTAAACCATAAACTCATTTTGTTCATTTACTTATTTAATTTATCGTTTCGTTACAGTCTTCGTTTTATAAATAATCGCTTGGCTTTTGTGCGTATCCTCTCAAAGGCCTTTTTTCAGAGCTTTCCAGAGCTTTTTCGCCCTCGTGAAAGCGAAGCGCCGAAGGGCATCTTCGTCTCACAATACAAAGCTTTCATAATCCTGAAATGAATTCGGATTCGGATATGTACAAAAAGACATCGTGTAAGACTTCGCCCTTTGAGTCTCGCAAAAGAACCATTGGCAGTGGTTTATAAGAGGATGATATTATTTTTCTATATTTTATGAATGGTTGAAATTGTTGGAAAACATTAAAGTCATATCAGAGGACTTTCACAGTGTTTTTGCATTATTTTTTTCAGTTTCAGTGCTGCAGAGCAGCGTTTATTTTATAATTAAAAAATACATAAAAGAATTTGTTACCCACTAAGTCGAAAGACTTTTCGGTGGGAAACATTTTTTTATTTTTTTTATGACAGGTTTATATTACATTTATTTTATTTGTATTTTACAGATTTATTTATAAACCGACACTATAAAGTATCTAGAAGGTATTTCTTCAGTTTTTTTTTCATTTGAAGATTTTTCATGTTAATGATGGTTTGTGGGAGATCATTGAACAATCTTGGAACAACGCAATTTAATGTTCGCTCTCCGAAGTAATGTGTAATTCGGGGAACGGACAGGGAGCCCTTAGTTTTTAATCTAGTGTTGTGAGTGTAGGAAACTCTTTTTTTATATTATATTTTATTTATTCATATTTTTTCTCTTATCAACTATAATAAATAATGAAAGTAATGTGACCTCCCTGGGGTGACCCGTGCCGAGGACACTTAACAATATATTTTTTTGGAAATATTTTTACATTTGAGAATAAACAAAGAAGACTTACTTAATAAACAGAAATAATTAACATAATATTCAGACAGTTTTAAACACTACGTATTTATGTTTATAATTAATTTATATACATCTATATTTTTTACATTACAAAACGCACAATGAAAATAACAAAAACCTTACCTAGGCTATACACTTGTAGAGCAGTTGATTCAATATTGGTTTGAGCGAATGAGACAATCCATAACTAACATAACTTCTACCTAGCTCCACTATCCATTTTAGTATGGCCTTTTTGAACATTTTCTCTTTATTTATTGTTTTAATAGATAGTGGAAGTAGGTTTTAGATTTTAATTGAATAATACTCAAAATCTCTTTGTCCGAAAGTTGTATAAGTTTGTATTTGTTTAAGTTGTATTTGTGTTGAGGATCTAGTGATAATATTATTTGTATGTGATGTATTGTAGGGGTTATGTCTTTCATTTGACTATGAGTAGTTTTTAAATCTGTAAGTGAGTATTGTTTTAGCGTATTGATGTTTTAGTGTTATGAGTTGTGATTCGTGGAATATTTCTTCAGTAGATGTCTGTATCGAGACTCTGAGTATTATTTTAATTATCTATTTTTGTGCAACAAATAAACTATTTAAAACTGTGTCACATGCACAACCCCCTCCGATTATTCCATACTCCGAAATTGATTGGCACAATGCAAAATAAATCTTTAAAAGTTCCTGTACATTAATTATATTACGAATTGTTTAGCATATATACATTAGTCTTTTAAGTTTATTTGAAATATTTAAAATTTGCTGTTTCCACTTTAAATTTAGATCAAAAATAACTTCCAAGTAATTAATAAACGATGAACTATTATGTTCATCATCATCATTCAATTTCCGCACTTAATGGTGCAAAGGGCACTGCATTTGTACACCAATCGCAGAGTGTCTTTATCATAAATGAAAGTAAGATGATCAGTCTAACGTTTCAGGGACTATGAAATATCGAGGTTTAACTGACAGAATACATCAAGTCATTTAAACAAGTTCCGGGATAATCGCTTTTAAAGCTTTTTCATTATTTCAACGAATTATTCCTTCCTTAATTTTCTATTGATTTAATTTTTTTTTAAAGCTAAATTAGCATAAAATTTAAATAAAACGGCTTGCACCTATATTAAAAATTATTTGAATTATAGAAAGACTGTTGACTTAATATGTTCTCTCAGTATAGCCTCAATAAATTTAAAATATTTTTTAATATACGTGCAAGATATTGATTTCAAATTTGATGTTTTGACTATTTTAAAGCTTAAGAAAAAAATAAAATAAAAGAAAATTATGGGAGAAAAAATGCGATGAAATAATGAGAAACCTTTAAAGGCGATTATCCTGGAACTTCTTTGAACGACTTAATGCATTATGTCAGTAAAGCCTCAATATGCAAGTGTAAAAACAAATTAAAATTATTTTATTAAATGTCAACCATGTTGGGAATCGAACCCGAGACCTCTTGCGTGGTAGGCCAACGCGCTGACCACTACACTACGAGGCCGACCTTATTATATTATTAATATGAAAATCATTCATATCACACATTTAATTAAATGTTAGTAAATAATTGTACAAAACCACTTACTGACTTTTCTATGTTTACGGATTTAAGGACGCACCCGTCTCTTCGTTAGTAGTGGGATTTGCGTGTTAGTTTAATTGGTGTCCTGAGGAAGAGACGAGTACGTATTGAAACCGCTAGTCATAGGAAAGTTGGTAAACGTTTATTGTTTAACATTTGAAAAAGTTAATTATTCCAAATTTGTTGCAACAGAGAGGGAAAACTGAAAGTCTAGGCGTTTGCAGGGATAATGATCTGTCATTGGCTGGTTTTAGCAGCCACTTTGTACACTGTGTTACATTCAGCATTCAGTCTCTGTTTAAACATCTACATTTCCTCAACTCTACCATCCAAATTTCTTCTTGAAATGATGAAATTTGGATGGTAGAGTGATAGATACTACATGATAGCTGTGGCGAATGGTGATTTTATTTACAGGTAAGCTATAAAAAAATATCATATATTTGTACCTACATAGAAAGTACATAGTAAAATATAATTAATATATTCTATAAATTGATTTTTCTGTCGTTATGTGTAATACAACAACTCTCATCTATGAAATCAACTCAAACGATGTAACTTCGTGATATATACGAAAGGTGTTGACCTCGCTCTTTCATGACATTGGTCGTAGAGAGTTAGAAAAGTTAATGCATGCCACGGATTGGAGATTTTTACTAGTTGTCGAAAATAAAATATTAAAAATAAAAAAATTATTTAAAAAAAAAAAATTTGTAGATGACAACCATGAAGTTTCGCATAAATAAATTGACTTTGTTTTTATGAATGTATGTATGTGTATGCGCATGGGTGTATGTACGTGTGTGTGTATGTACATATGTATATTTGTATATATATATATATATATATGTGTATATATGTTTATGTCTGTATGAATATGCATCAAAATGTGTATACGAATAAGTTTATATTTTATTTGTCTGTGCTCTATATTAATTTGTTAACTATAATAATATATTAAAATGTAATTGCCTAGCTTGAAACGGGGTATGTACCCTTGTTAGCTGGGCAAAGTGAACATGGAATTGTATTTTGCAATAAATAAATAAAAAAAGATATATTAACCATTACTTTAATATATAATTCATTAAAAAATAAATAAAGTCAAGGCATTACTTTAGGCTAATGACGTGTCGTTGGCTGGTTTGAGTGGCCACATTGCACACTGTGTAACATTTACCATACTGCCTATGGGTAAACATCCATATTTCCCAATTTTTCCGTTGACTTTTGTGAAGTAAAAGAGCTGAAGCCTCTATCGTGTAGTATCTATCACTCTACCATCGTTAAAGAAAGGTGAATGTTTAAACATAGGCCAAATGGCGAATGTAACACAGTGTGTAAAGTGAATACTTAAACCAGCCAATGACATATCAAAATCATTGACAATAGTTTGACTTTAAAAACTTTCAACTTTCCTATTTTTGGTGCACTCAATTTGTCTTAGTATAAAGGTTTTTTAAGTCTCTAAATTCCGGTTAAGACAGCATTTTACAAACCCTAATGCCTTTTGACGAACTGAAGACAAATTGGAACGTATCAGTAAGTTACGTTTTAATACTCCCGTAAGTAATAAACGACGATATTTACTCACTAACTTGAAGATGGGGTGTTACACCCAGTTTAAAAGCCTTCTATCCAACCAGAGGGTGGTAACACTTTGACTTCCTTTTACCCTTTTTAATTGAATTTATTTTACTAGCAGTTTTGAGTTCATTATTTTTAAGAACATCAAAACCATTTCACACAATATTTTCGTAAGTCTGTTGTCAAATTTTCTTTTTGTTTTCAAGAAACAAACAGAAATATATGAAAATGAAAATAATTTGAAAACATTAAAAGAAATACGGTTTAAAGATAGACCAGCAAAGTTTCTAAATGAGAAACATACATATTAAATTGAGGTACAACAAAAGGATGTGTTTATGTGTATTTGTATGAGAGTAAGTGTAGAGGTGTGTTTATGTGAATTTGTGTGGGAGTGAAGTCTGTGGGAGTCTGTAAGTGTGAGCATCATTAAATAGTAAGTGGGATCGAAACGAAACCAGAAAGAATGAGTCTTAATTTATTTTTAAATAAATTAAGGGGCATTTTAAATATATCAACAGATGAAAAAATAGTATTATAGTTAAAGCAAGAACGATAGAGGAAAAAGTGTTGTGCGTAGTTAGTGCTATAGGCTATCAGATGGAATAAATACTTATTTCTTGTCACGCAAAAGGGGACATTAAGATTAATTTTGGAGAAGAAATTAAAAGAGTCTGCTTAACTTTTTTATAATTTATGAAAATAGCATAATTTAGATACAGTGCGTCTATTTTTAAGAGTAAAAAATCAATGTCGTTTGGTAGATTGGCTGTAAGTGTAAAGAGTTTTATTGTTTTTATAATCTAGGTATTTAAAAAATATTCGTTGAACACTTTCAATCCTTTCTATGTTTGTTATGTATTGTGGGCTTCACACAACGGATGCAAACTCCAAATTACTGCGTACAAAAGTGTTGTATGAAGTTGTTTTTAGAAACTGCCAAATTATTCATTTTCATATTATTATTGTTGACTATCGTAAAAACTGTTCTTTATTAACTTGAATATTTTAATTTATGTTTTATAGATTATACCTTAGTTATTATAATAATTATGTTTTTCTCGTATATTTTATTAAATTTAATGTAATCCCTATATTTTTTTTTCATTGGATTCTGTTTGTAACGACGTAAAAGTTATAATCTAATGTTTGTGTAATCTACTAAAGGCTATATTTTTACAAATTGTTTAATTTGATACTTATTTGCTTTTTTGTTTCCTGGGCTATGTTTCTAAATATCTTAAATATCTTAATTTGTTGCAAAAGAGAGACACAACATTTTAAAGATGCAAATATGGAATACGGAAGTCTAATGCTAAAAATCTGGCTTTAGTGATTTATGCTTGTTAAGATTTTATTGAGTTATACCGCTGTTTTTATTTAAAAGTCATAACGCTGTTTTCACTAATAACAAATAATTTCGATTTAAGCGTTTTTTACACATTGGGAATATTTTCTACTAAAAAAAAAAAATTCACGCTTTGAATGGCATGAAAATATTCAACTTTAAACGGCCTTTTTTATGGTTAGTGACTTTCCCCTGAAATATGATTTTCATTAAAAATACAGTTAAATATTTCACTTTATAGCTAAACACTTATATTTGTGAACCCGAGAACGAATTACTAGTTGATTATCAAAATGAAAATTAATAATAAATTTCAACAATTTTTGATTCTTAAAGAATTTCAAATAAATAATGTACGAAAATATCTATTATAAATTTGTTCCTGGTCTAAAGAGGTTAGGTTACGACTTGGATCTCATCCTCTAACACTCGTGATCGGTAAAGACATACGCTATTGATGTCCTGCTATTTCTTAGATTGAATTCTGCGCCGATCTATAAAACATATTTTTATTTATTTATAAAAGTACGAAATGAAAGTTCTAAATAAATTTGTTCCATTTAAGAGAACATCGGGCACGAAAAAATCAGTTATTTTAGAATGCATTTTATGTATAGTATGCCCATATATTTTATACTTATAAGTAAAGATGATGTTTCTTAACATTTTGGAATTTTTATTCTTCTTCTTAAAATCGTTTTTATTTTTTGCAACTTTTGTATAAAATACATGTCTCTTTTTATTTGTATGTAAAACATGTAAAAACTAACAAAACGTTTTAATAAATTAATGAAAACATAACTTAAATTTTTTTTTTAGTCATGAGGAATAGAATTGGTTTGAATGTGTAGTGAATAGCAAAAAAATGACTTAAATAAAGAATGATTTAGATACAGCAATAAATACAATTGTTTATTAAACATTCTGGTTTAGTTTCACCTTTATTTAATTTGACAAACGAGCTTTTTCGCCTAAGAAATCATCTTCAGGACTCGGAAATTGTTTAAAACATTTTAAACTTATATAATATTTGTAACAAGGTTTAGATATACAAAGATTGCGTCAGTATATTATTAAAGGAAAGACAACATAAACATAATTACAACTCGTTTGCAAATAAATTCATTTTCAGGAAAGTTTTTGACAGAAATTGGGATTAAGAGTCCTAGTATTTTTTTTATTTCCTATTAGAAGGATAAGAAGGAGTTCAGGAAAAATACAATAAAATAACAGAGTGGGAAATACACTTTTTAGCAGATTAACTTAGCACAATACCTTGATTTTATGATAGGGAAGTTTCCATATAATATAAAGTTTTATATTTACATATAATAAAAAAATTAACGATGTGAATGTTGATGAATGAAGAGAACAAAAAAGACTGAGAAAGTCATGGCTTGACCAAATTCAACAAATACTTAAAAAAGAACATATCAAATGTCGGAATAATCGTCTTGCGTGCATGAGAAGATGCATGATTGGAAAGTACGCGAGGTCAGTATGCGAAGATAGAGTGACGTGGCATTCTGTCATCTCTACTTACCTTCATAGTAAAACGTCAAGATGGCTCGTTTGTTTGAATTATTTTACATAATAATATTAAACAAAGAACAATTAAAGACAAAAGTCTCCTCTCCTTTTTATCAGCCGCTTTTTTCATTTATACTCTACTGGTTTTTAAGGCAATGTCATCGGCCCCTCTACGTTTTTTTGACCTTCTTAAACAATATATCATCATCATCATTATTCCCTTTTCACACCTTATGGTGCATAGGGCACTGCATTAATACACCAATCGCAGCGTATCTAGATATTTTTTTGTTACATGAAGGTAAGATGATAAGTCTTACGCTTAGGTACTAGTCCAGAGACAATGAAATATTTTAGTGTGAAAAACACATTTTAAATTAAAAAAATATATCAACCATGCTGGAAATCGACCCCGAGACCTCTTGAATGGTAGGCAAACGCGCTGACCATTACACTTTGAGACCGATAAAACAATATAAATCAAAGTATAACTAATTGTTGCCAGCCTAAAATATTGGATTCTCGAAAAAAATCGAACATGTTTTACAATCATATTAGTTCGGAGATTGAATAATAAAAAATACATAATAAATATTTTTAAAATACGTATATTTTTTTAGTGGAAAAACGTAAACACGATAACTCCGCCAACAGGTGGAGCTGGCATATATATTAAAAACTGCTTTTTGATCCCGATTCCTCCAATTATTGGAATTGACAGTGAACCTGTTAAATTCATATTTTGTATAGCTTTTTAAATAAATACGTTACATTACACATTACATAATACAAAACGTTTATTTAAAATCACATAATGATAAACTTAAGTGCATAACATTCACATACACATAACAGTATTCGTCGTCCAGTATTAATTGGTATCCAAATAATATCAGATTGATTTGAACAATAATACTTTGATTATGCCAAAAATACTTTTTGAATTTTATATAAATATTTATTCCGTATCGGCGCACAGTTCCGCATCCAATCAGGCTAAAAGCCGCGTCACTGTTGGTCAGTCGTAAATAAGAGTTAACTTCCGTATCCGCAGTAATGGCCGCCTGCAGCCGGTATCCCTCCAAAACTGTAGACACACAGCGCCATCTATGGCGGATTGAAAAATCCTCAACCGAAAACTAATACCATGCTGGTCTTAACTAATTTCTCAATCAAGCTAATGCTTTCAAGACTATCTGGTCAAGAAGTCGGGCTGACCGTGCAACTTCTGAAATGGATTAGTTTGATTTCAAAAGACAACAAAATGTTCGTTATTTAATAAAAAATAAAATTAAGCACTTTTTTTAACCTCTTATTATTTACTAAATGTTATTGAATATTTGTATATAACCACTTACCGACTTTTCTATGTCTACCGGTTTCGAGACGTACCCGTCTTTTCATCAGGACACCAATTAAACCAACATGCAAACCAACAACTTCTTCTCTTTTGGGCTATAACTGTTTTTCTATTTCTTCAATATTATTTTTATTTATGGGAAACATATTTGAATACCATATTTGCCGCAACAAATCGGTTTCTTAGAACAGGCATTTGCCCATATAGGAACCGATCGCAACATTAGGCATACTAATATTTCTGGCTTGCCGACCCTTCATATACTGAGCCTACTCCTAGTACAAGCAGAATTTGCCAGAGTGTTTTTTGTGCCATTTTTGTAATAAATAAATAAAATCAAAACTCACTATACACCTTCACCATAGTTGTTGCACAAAAATATAAAACCAACTCGACTTGCATTTTAATTATCACATGCACTGATAAGGACAAACATGCACTGATTAAATTATGAAAATATTATATTGTTTGATAATTAATGAAAAAAGTAGAGGGGATGGAGGGAGGGGATAAGCTTAATAGGTTTTATAGGGTGACCATTACAGTGGAACATTGTATAAAGGATAAAAAAGTCTGTAAGTGGTTATATACAAATATTTAATAACATTTAGTCAAATGTTTGACCACAAAGTTAATGCCTTAAATATTAATAATATCTTATTATTTAATTAATTACTGAACTGCTTTGAAGGTACACGCCCCTTATCAAAGCAATCCTCTTTTTATTATTTCAACAGTATCTATCTAAATCTAATACATATGGAGTAATAAATGAAGTATTTATATCAATTGTTATTTTGTGTTTAATTGCTTGTGTTTACTATATTATTATTTATTCCTTTTTTGAAGAGGTATGAAAAAAGGGGTGAGGGGGATTAAAATTCGATCATTTGCACTTGTTTTCAAAAAATTAAACAGGATCGGACTATATACATAATATGGGACTGTACAAAATAAAAATAAACAATGAATAATCACAATGTAAGTGCTTCAAATATAAATGTTCATGATATTTATTAATTTATTCTAAATAAGCAGCAACATGGTTTCATAAATAAATTACTATTTTATTTTATGGTTTCTAAAATTGATAATTATATATTATTTTTATTTGAATTTCGGTATTCCCGTTCTGTAAATCTTTTTTATTTTATCTTAAAATTTAGATGTCAGGAATTAATTGCGTGTATATTTTTATTTTTAAAAATACTATTTTTTTCCAAAAAAATAAAATTCTTGCTGCTTATACATAGTTAAATGAGTAGTAATTATTATGGTACAAAACGTGTCATCATATGTTTTCCTTATTTTATTTATTTTATTTTAATGTATACTTAGAACATTGTTCCAACTACTTATCATTTTATATTTATATTGTTTTAACAGTATTTTTATTTAATTTATTTTAGTATATTTATAAAATGAAAGAATATTTGAAGAATCAATAATCTAAAAAATGCTTATTACTCAATTGTACCATGTTGATTACAATCTACGGGGCGGTGCATATGACAATAAATTAAAACTCTTTAAAATAGTACCAAGATTAATTATTGAAGTAATTTTAAAGAAACCCTCAATATTAAATACAGAAAATCTATATAAATTATTTTTTCTATATTATTTTTTTACTTAAAAAAATATTTATACACCCTGACGGATTATTACATTCATTTTACAAAAATAATTTTAACATATTTTTATTCACACTCTGTTGTTCAAAATGATATTTTTTACATCTTTTGAAAAGTTTGTCTGAGTCTTTTGTTTAGTTTTGTCTGGTAGTTTATTGTATAATTTCAGTCCCCGGTTTATTAGTCTTGATTGTCTTTGTCTTGTTTTAGAAAGTTGCGTATGATATTTTTCTGATATTCTCGTATTATGTCCATGTTGACTACAATTTTTTACGGGTAGTTTTAGTTCTTCGTCTACATTAGTGGCTAATTAATGGATAAATTTTAATGATTCTAGTTGAAAGAGTTCAGTTATATTTAATTGCTTAGTTTGTTTAAAAAGTTCTCTAGTTGCAGTTAGATAGGGAATGTCATATACTAACTTCAATATTTTATTTTGTTGTCTTTGTAGTCTGTTTATGTCATTTTGATATCCTGCTCCCCATAGTAGTTGCGTATAACATATTTTAGTTTTTACATAGGCTTCATACATTGATTTTTTTTTCCTTTTTTGGAACAAAGTTTTTGACTAAAAAAAAAGACTCGATAATGTCGCCACTTGGCTAATCAATTTGTTGATATGAATTGTCCGTGTCAATTGACTGTCTATTGTTAGTTCTAAGTATTTAACATATTCAATTTTAGTTAGTCGTTCATTATTAATACAGCAAGTACAATTAACAAAATAAATTCTATTACACAAATTTACAAAGAATTTACAATAATAAAAATGAATTTGAGATAAATAAGTCAGTTACATTAAATTAAATGGCAGGCTTTACTATGTTTTTCCTTTTTATTTTTATTTATTAAGCATAAAATTATAACATGTGCATGTGTTTGTATTCGAAATAAATTAAATAAAAAAAAATTGTGTCCCACCGAAAACTCTAAAGACTTAGTGGGTGATTAGTTAAAATATATAAAGTTACTATAAAATATATAAGTTATATAAGCCGGCCCGTGGTGAAATGGTCAGTGCATTTTCCTACCATGCGAAAGGTCTCGGGCTCGATTCCTGACATGGTTGATATTAAATATTATTTAAAAAGGTGTTTTTATACTAGAATGTTTCATGGTCCCTAGACTGGTTTCTGAAGCGTAAGACTGATCACGTTACCTTATTGTAACAAAAATGATACTATGCGATTGGTGTACCAACGTTGTGCCCTATGCACCATGAGGTGCGGATTTGGGAATAATGATGATGAAAAATATCGAATAAATGCCGTTTTGCTGCACTAAACTGATACCGTAAGTTAAAAAAATAAGAGTATTCGTAATTTTTACCGGTTGTAGGTTTTGTAAAAACACGCTTCGATGGCACTTATAAAATCTTTTGAACCAAAAGCTATTTTCAAGAAAATGTTACCCTTTATAGATTCAACTTCACCAAACGTCATCTTCTAACTCAGTTTACGGTCATCTTAAAGACTCAACTCATAACTCTGAGAGTTCAAACAACGCCGACTCCTTCCCCTAGGGTAGGAAAACTTTCAAGAATCACACTTATTTCTAGTGCAAACTATCTTCAAACACCTAAACTACCTTCAAGAAAAAGCCCAGTTATAATATTTTAATTATAATTAAAATAATTATCTTCTTCAAATTAGTTTAGTTTTTTTTTTAATATTTCAATTTTCTTTCTTTTTATATAACTGTTTTTATATTTGTTTCATGTATTTTTCTAATTAAAGCAATCTTTTTCAAAATTAGTATACACAATGAATTATTTTTGAAAAAACTCTCACGATGCTTTAAATAAAATGTATAATTCTAGTTACACTTTACGACACACTTTTCATTCTCAAACAGTGTCATATAAAACTTTTTTCGATATATATATAGATTTAAGATTTTCTTTGAAAAACATAATACACGAATCAATACAAATTAATTAAACACGTTTGGCACATCTGGCTTTGAATGGTAAAAATGAAAATGGAAAACCACAGTTTTAAGACAGTTTCATGATTTATTTTTTCGGCACTAGTGGGTCCGGAAAGGAAAAAAAATTCTAACGAAAAGTTAAAATTTATCTTCAATTTGATCTACAAAGTAAAATTAAGTTTTCCGTGTAAAAAATAGAATAGGTTTACAATTTTTTTTTCTAAAAATGTTCAATTACAGGTAACTGACGAAAATGCACAATTTCGTACATATTTATGTACGAAATTGTCCATTTTCGTATTTACCAATGTTACCGAGATTTGCACAAATGGATATTAATTTGCATTGTAAATACTTTTAAATATGTACCTGTGTATTTATTGTTGCAGGGTTATTCCAGTCAATTTTTTTTAAAATTTGCCTATATTTATTTTATAAAAACAAAAATACATGTGTGTGTATTTTTTAAATTTATTTATTCATTTTATTCTTAATATATTTATGTTACATTTATTGAGACATAAATCCCAATTCCATGGAACCAAAGTCCTGTGTTGAGTTTATTTGTTTGTCCGTCACATCTCCGAAACGGCAAGTCGTAGCGGCCTAAAATTTGAACACGTCATTTTAAATGCGATTTCAAGTTTAACATTGCTTTTTTCGAGTAAAATTTGAATCGACCTCTACTCGATAACAACTCAAACTTTACATAGATGCCTAGTGCAGCCCCGACATATTGCCAGTAATCAACTGTCATGATCAACAGTAAACATACTTGGATTCATAAATTTATCTCCTAAATAGAGGAAAAATAGTATCTGACGTATATTTTTTTATAAAAATAAAGTTTTCAAGCAATATAACACACGTGTCGAGACAATAAATGCCAAAAAGCAATGTAAATCACGGGAAAATATTCGGAATCAATTACCAGTGTAAACTGACTCCTTTAACACATTTGACGCTCCTACTGCTGCAACCAAATATATGGCAATTCACCATAGTCAATTTATATTTATTATAACGTAAATATCCAAGTTATTTACAAACAAAGCCAAGCACTGCGACAAAAGCATACGACAGAACCGTTATGTGTTTGTTTTCAAACAAAACAAAATAGCCACCAATTGGTTGCTTACCAACAAACCAATATCGCTTGTGTTCTATGAAACATAGGGATAGGGCTTCTCTTTAGGTTACGCATTATTACTCTGAGATTTAAATCGTCTCGATATGTACTAATGAAGATAGCGTTTATCATCGTGGCCCTGGAACTTTCGGATTCTCAAGTTTTTAGAAGTATTTATATTTTTTGTTCAATAAGTTACATTTTTTTTACAAGAAAGCATGATAAAGCGAAAGTAAATTGTTGAGTATTTTTGGCACGGGTAACCCCAGTGAGGTCGCATTATTTTTATTACTGTTTATTAAGTTTAAAAATAAAAAATCAAACTTGAATATCACATAAAAAAAGGGAATCTCTAATTATGACGCTATTTTATCAGATTTGCGACAAACGTATTATCTTTTCATCCGTATTATATTATATAAAAGCACTATCTTCCCACTAACAAACAGCTGTGAAATTCTGTAAGCACAAACCTTGACTAAATTATACTATCTTTCTCTCTCTCTTTTTCAATCTCTTTTTGATTGGTTGACAGATATTGTTTTAAAAAAATAGTTGACATATATATATATATATATATATATATATATACACGCATTGTAAAAAGTATATTAAAAAATATATATAACACCACCCCCCTGGGTTAAGGGGTGGGATCAAGTATCTTGCACTCTTATACGCGTTCACCCCGAAAATAGCACTTAACTCTATCTCGATAGTCGTTAAATAAAGGATATGGAAGACTCTAGTTGCTATCAAAAGAGGACTTTTTCGACATTTTTAGTTTCACTATCAATATCGTTCGTCTATCCGTACTTATTGGTGAATAGGGCACTGCATTAGTACGCCAAACGTCAAGTATCTGAATAACTTTTTTGTTGCATGCCAGTTAAATCTTACGCTTCAGGTACCAGTCCAGTAGCAATAAAATTTTGCTGTACCAAACCACCTTTAAATTAAATAGTTCACTTTGATCCTGTTAGAAAATCAGCCACTGATAAATAATTGAATGTAATTATGCAGAAAGCAGCCAGTACATAATTTTGAAAAAAAAATATTGGTGTTATCAGTTGCAGTAAGATCGATTCTATGTTCTGATAAAAACAGCCAGACCACTTTCATAAAAAAAACTGTAATAATCACCTTCTGAAAACAGTGTCAATTACAAAAATGGCATTTCTCAATTTGCAGAAAACACCCACAACACTAGAAGAATCTTATGGTACTTAAAAATCATTAAAACTGGTTCAAATACATAATTAGATTCTTGTTTGAAATATAATTTTTTTTTTTTAATTGTTTATAATTTGTCACACCTAAAAAACTCCAACTGTTGTGTAGGTTTGATTATTCACTCTTTTCACAAAAGTGCCATTATCTCAGTTTCAGTTTTCTATGGCTGGCTGCTTTCTGCATAACTACGTTCAATTGAAAACAAAACGAATATTTTGTTTTTTTTTTCATCACAACAGACTAGAAATCTCAATAACAGTGGAGAATTACAAAACAGATGACCCAGGCATGAAAAAATCAAATTAAATTTTTGTTTTCTCATCGGGAATTGAACCCGGAACCTTCATTGCGTGAGTCAAGCGTCTTAACTACTACACCACGGAGGCTGTATGTATAGTCGTGCATAAATGTATTTATAATCTTTCTGTATACCCATAAACCCATGTGGGTACATTTTTTTATTTTAACTTACTGTAGTTTCTTTTAGTTTTTCTTACTTTTTACTTCATTAATATACTTATGTTACACTGCCGCACTTGAATATTTTGCTAATAAATTCGAAAGCTCATTAAGCGTATGAATAAATTAATGAATAAAATAAAGAAAGATATCCGAAGGGTAGCTTTTGTAGATTGTAGGTATAATAGTTACTGCCGGACATGTGGCTAACAGGCTGCTCGCTGATTCTTGAAAGATGGAAGATGCACATATGCGACGTTACTGAAATATATGTTACACTTAAAACAGCCAATGACAGGTCATAAGCCCTGTAAATGCCTAGACGTTTACATACCCTTATTAAAAATTGTTTTTCATCCCCGCTTTAATTATGTTATATATGCCAAGAAGGGTAAAAGTAAAATGGATTGTCTCATTTGCCCAACCTAATATTGAATCAATTGCTCCACAAATGTATGGTTTATAAGATGTTTTTGTTTTTGTATAGTCCGTTTTATAATATAATTGTTGAGGGGTACATAAATTAAATATATACTTTAATACGTAGTGCTTAAAACTGTCTGAACATTTTATTAATTATTTATATTTATTAAGTCTTCTTTGTTTATTCTCTCACATGTAAGATTAGTTTTTATATTTTTTTAAATTTTCTTTTTCTTTTACTTCATTTTACTTTTTTGTTACTTTGGTGTAAAATACATGTCTATTCTTTAAAAACGTTTTTTTTCTTTATTTTTTTATTAATAAATTTCACAAAAGGTATATGTTTTTAAAAAATTCTACACATATCTACTTTTACACATGTAGTAAATGTTATCACTGTAACTCTCCAAAAAAGAGACCAACTCTTGTGCTTGGAGAGTGACTTACACTGTTGTAGTTATTTATTGTTTTATTATAAGAGTTTACATAATTTTAAATACGAGTATATGAGAAAAAAAAAACAGGATTTATAAAGAAAAAACATAAAACAACAATACATGTTAAACAAATAAATATATGTTAAACATGTAAAAGCCTACAGGGGGTTTAAATAAATAAAATAAATTAACAACTTGTTAAAATAGTCATCAAAATTGAAATATTTGGGTAAATTAATAATAGAACGCTTATATTTCTTTTTCTGTTAAAAAATAAATAGAATAGAACATGCTGAACGTTTTGGTTAATTCCAGCTAAATAAGAAAACTAAAACTAAATAATAATGCGAAACAGATTCTAAACGCTTTACTGTTATTTCAAGCAATGCGTCTTAACCTCAGAAATGTTCCGAATATAGGCTAAGTAATTCAGTTGAATATTTTGCATGTTTCGTAGTGCTGAATCTTGGATTGAATTGCTCCGCAAGAACGCGCACAGAAAGAGGCCAATTTCAACGCTCACTTTAGCTATGCGAATTATTCAGCACCCCGATGCGAGGAGGCTCACAGCTTTATCTTCCCCTTTTTTCATTATTTAGGATTTATTTTTCAACGGTTCGCACACTTAGTTATCACTTATTCAACAGTGCAGAGCGCTCGCTGAAACAGTGCAGTGATTCCGCGCAAGCGAATTTGTTTCGTTTCTTGACAATATCTTGAGTATATCAGAATGTCTGTACACTAATAATAATCAAAGGTTGATTTTGCAATCATTATTGCAAGTTCAACCTTATATAAAATGCAAAAACTCTTGTGCGTGCGAGATCTGAGACTAAGCACAAGATAGAGAGTAACTTTTTCAAAGATGGTGAATGGTAATTATATTTATTGATTCATGCATTTCATATCCAGTTTTTTGTTCACTTTGCCTAGCTGTGTGGAACAGTACTTATGATTTTTTTGTTGTTTTACTGTAGTGTTTTGTTACTTAAACTTTCTACTGAATATGATGTTTAAGTAAAAAAATTTTTTTTTTTTTATAAATCTTGTTTTTAAAATTCACGTTTTGAAAAAGGAAAAGAAATATTAAACCGAATATGTTAATATTATAAATGTTTGTAAAAGGCAAATTTGCCGTTTATGTTTATAAAAAATAAAAAAAATATGTTAAAAAATAAAATTTTAAATGATTTTTTACTATGCGTTTTTGTATTATTTAATTTAGTACTCACTTATTTGGCATATTATTTATTACTCCTATTTCTTACTATAGTATAAAGTGAGTTTCTAGAAACTATAACTCAATTATCATTTCAATTATGGTTTTATGTAAACACGGTTTTTCAGGACCAGACCGCGAAACTTCAGAGGAACATTCCTCACAGTAAGCTTTTAAAAAAATCCTAATATTTTTTTTTCCAAAAAGTCATTTTTAATATTTTATTTTTTTTATAATTTCAAAATGAAGTAAATCTTTAATTTCTTGGACTAGCATCCCTTCCACAAACCCCTACCCCTCCTTAATTTTTTTTGGAGATAAAACCGTATTTGACCAACAAAACTATACGCACCAGATGAGGTCAAGTGAAGCGGCTGGGTAGGAGAGGGGTAAGGGTTTGTGGAGAGACTGCTAGTTCTAGAAATTAAGGATTTACTACATTTTAAGATTATAAATTTTTATTTTTTAAAATTAAATTTTGGAAAAAAATTATTATGATTTATTTTAAAGCTTACCATTAAGAATGTTCCTCTGAAGTTTTGTGGTCTAGGCCTTGAAAAACCATGTTTATTATTTTTATATTAATTTCAATCATTTCAATAATACTATTGGTGACGCGAGAGAGAGGCGCAAAAGTTAAATTTTTCGATAGCTTAGAGAGCGCATGAACTGATCCAAGATGGTCCAACAAGGTCAGCCAACACACACGTTACTAAGGACGTTTACTGCCACTTAATATACAATGGAAATCGACTCAACTGTGTTGAAGTGTTCTCTCTTGCTCCACCAGATATTATTTGCGGGAATGATGCGGATGTAAGGTTCTTTTTTATTCTGCTCTGTGCATCAGTTTTTTTAAATATTGGATGCGGCGATGATAATAATGCTGACACTTAACCGGTAACTTTATATAGCAAGATAGCGGTACGAATATTATTTGTTGTTAGTTTTTCATGCGAATCACGGAAGACTTTTGTTTGAAGAAAAAATATGGATGTCAGTTTTATTTGAATATGGAATTTGTGAATTGTTGCAATGCAGTAGGTACTGCCAAGCTGCTCAGGTTCCTACTTCTCAAGGAAAAGCCGGCAACTAAAACACATAAATGGCAATAAACATTTACGTGTAACCAGCTATAATTTAGTTTTTTTTAATACTTCTATATTTTACTATTATACTATTATTTTGTTGATTTCAATGATACTATTATTTTGTTTATTTGATTATGTATGAATCTAAATTTGTATAATTCATATTTTAATATTTATATCTGATTATCTTTTTTACATTGTATTCTTTGGAATTTTATTGTTCATTACTTATACCTTGTTTTTCTGGATTGTTATTCTCTTGCATCACATGTAATTATAATTTACTCTAATTCCTTTTACTTTGTATTTTTTTTTGCTATTTATTAAGATTTGACACGGACACAGCCTAAAAAGCCTTAATAAGTTCAATAATATTTAAATGAGAGGAATTTTGAATGAATACATAAATAAAAGCTAACGTATTGCAAGTGTTGCTGTATAGAGTGGAGTGTTGGACTCCTAATGTTTCAATGATGAACAAAATTGAGGCCTTTGAATCTCATGGACTGATCGTGTCTCCAATGAAGCGGTTTTAAGCATTATGAACAAAGAGAGGAAATTACTTACCACTGTCAAGAGAAAAAAGGCCTCATACTTTGGTGACATATTCCGCAATGAGAAGTATGCCTTTCTCCAACTTATTATGGAAGAAAAGATAGAAGGCAGGCGGGGTATGCGACGGAAAAGAGCATCGTGGCTCAGAAGTCTCGGACAGTGGTTCAGTGTGCCGGATGCAGTAGCGCTGATTAGACTGGCCCAGGATCGTGATAAATTCAGAAAGATGGTTGCCAACCTCCGGTAAGAGCGGAAAAAAAGATGAAAAAGAATAATCATCATCAAAATATCAAAAATAATTAAATAAAATTGAAAATTTAAATTGAAATAAAAAAATCATCATACTCACCCAACGGTGTATTGGACACTGCATTATAAAATCAAAAGCAGCCTATCTCGATAATCTGTTACGAGAGAGGAAGGTGATCAGTCAAATGTCATAAAAGTATTTCCTTCACATATTCAAAACCAAAGATATTTATTTCATGTGATTGTTCGCACTTATCTATGAAGTAATATAAAATTTTATTAGCGAAAATTTGCACAGATCTAAAGTATCTTGGACGGTTGCACATTAAAAAAAAAAAAGAATTTCATACTGAAAATTCAATTCAATTCAATTTATTTATTTTAAATATAACATATACATTACAAACATATATTCAATACGTACATATTATAAAAAAGAAAAAAAAACACGAAAGATACTCATGTCAAAGTAGTAGGAGAATCCTGTTCCGGAAAACCCCTTCGGATACATGGAACAGATCAATATCCAGAGCGATGTTGTTCAGCATGGCGGTAGCCCTTCCAACAGGCATAACCATAGCAGGTTAGTCCTGAATATCGGAATATGAAACAATCTATGCTGACGCTGTCTTAGGTAATTATCAGGAGTATACAAACCAATGCTCATCATAATCTCAGAATTATCGATCATACTGCGCAACAATCGATAAAAATGTTTAGTCAAATACACATTCCTCATAGTCTCTAAACTGTTGTAGCCAAGCATACCCTGGAGAAACTCGGTCGGGTAGAGCCAAGGATAATACCCGCACTCTCTCATGTAGAGATATCTCAGAAACTTCTTTTGGATTTTCTCTATCATAAGAGAGTACTTTAGTTCATGTGGCCCCCAAATCATCGAGCCACTCTCGAGTCTACTTAGCACCGAGGAGTTGTAAAGAGTTCTCAGTACGCGGGTATTTTCAAAAACCCTGGCAGTACGCAGAACAAATGAAACCTCACTGGCATATAGATACTCACAGGTGATTCCGTTAAATTTCTTTTGACCGGCACCTAAAGCGTAAGACTGATCACCTAACTATAAGTACAACAAAAGATATCAAGATATTTAAGATAGTAAGTTCAAAATTTAAACCGCTTTTCAAGGTTTTTTAGAACTAAATGTTCACGTTTTTTTCAAATCAGAAAATTAAAAATTCTACAAACGGCATTGTTTTTATTATCAAAGTTTGAATGTTTGATACTTAGAATTTCATACAATTTGAGACAAAGAATTCATATCGCAAAATATTCTTAAGAAGTTCGGTAAATATTTTTTCAATCCCAAAGGCAGTCCACATTAAAAGGTAATTTCAAATTTATTCCGAGCACAACTGTATTAGAAATAAAATGTAGTAACTGAAAAATGTACAAAAAAATCGTCTTGCTAATTACATACCCATCGGTTGTGTCTGCTTTTGAAATGACCAGACTTGAGATTTTGGTATATCTGATCATGCCACGTCTTGGTTGTTCTCATTCTACGTTCCAATTCATTCTAGTCAGTTACCATATATTTCAGATTTACAATTTTTTCGTTTTACATTTATTCTACATGCCCAAACCGACTCAGCGGCCCTTTGTTAATCTTACAAATTACATCTATCTAAAATTTTCATTTTGGCTTGATTTTATCATTCATAACCCTATCGTACATTGTGTTCGGACCAACTCTCAACTTAATCTATGTATACCTACCTCTCTTTCCTATTTCCTAGCGCACTCCACGCAATCATAATTCTACATGTGAGTGCTGGTAACAACATTAAAATTGAAGTGAAAAACCAAGTGAAGTGCTTGACAAATCTATCATCAAGCGAGCTGTGCCAGTGTCCATTTAAACCGGCTCCATACAAGCTGTGCCAGCGTCACACGACCGCCAGCTTCACCAGTGAGGTTCCAGCACACGTCACGCCTCATCATCAGCGGGTTAGTGGAGTTGCGCAACCTTTTTTTTTTCCTTTATTAGGGCAACCCTCTTTCCCCAACCATACAGTTCACTCTAAATTTTCGTCCTCCTTGGACAAGGTATTATTTACACCTCGTCCACCGCTCAACACATTGGTTTCCCAGATAAACGTCTAAGAGATCGCATTCATTCTGCTTTCATTTTCATTTTTCCTCTGCCAATAACCAGGTTTCACTTCCAAAATGAGTGTTGGGACAAACTAGCTTCGATTGACATATTTTAATAATATAAAATAAGTAATTTATTTGCTTAGTGCGCCATTCATTTTGTTGCCCGCATTCAGTCCCATTGCAACTTTTTTTCTACATTTCCATTTCTTAAAAAAAAGTGCTTCCTAAAGTAAATATTAATGTTTAGGATATTTTTTTTAAATTATGTAAAAATAAATATAAATTAATGGTTTTTTGTATATCAACAATATTTTGAGTTTGTCCAAATTCCTGTAGACAAGAACTGGATTTAACTCCCTCAACATATTACAACAGAGATAAAGAAGATTTTAGAGAAGGTAATATCATTTACAGGGCTTATGACCTGTCATTGCTGGTTTACGTGGCCACTTTACACACTCTGTAAAATTCATCACTCTGCCCATATTTGAACATCTACATTCCTTCATCTGTTTATGTTTGTGAAGTTAAAGAGTGAAAAAAAAACCTTTATGCGAGTGACATTCATCTAATTGAATTATTTCACCTACGCAACGCCTGAAATTTTATTTTGTAAATTTCTATACTTTTTCATAGACCAGGTGGATTTATCCAATGTGACCACTCAAACCAGCCAATGACAGGTCATAATCCCTGTAGATGCCTAGACTCTTATATTACCTTCTCCAAAATTTTCTTCATCTCTGTTGTAATGTGCTAACATTTTTAAGTCACCGCACTTCACTTTTGAGGTTTTCATCCCCTCTTTTAAGGTTTAGCTCTTGTTACCTGTTCTTGGCTCATCCGGAAGTTCATATCTCCAGACGTATGAAAGTTTCAGTGAAAAAATCCTGAAAACTGTAAACTTCTCGGCATTAAAGCGATAATGTTGAACGTATTTATTTTCTTTATTTCATCCCTTAGGTTTGAAGTTTTGAGTGAAAAGTTTCATTCAGATCTTCCAATATGAGTTTAAAAAAATTTTTCTGGTTTTAAAGAAATTTAACTGTCCAAATTCATGTACACGTACAAAAATAACTGAATTGAATTATAAATAAAAACTCAGCTGATATGTACGTTCTATTCAAATCTTTAAAAAGCATTAGTTTATTTATTTAATTTTATTTTCAGTTCACAAACAGTAAAAGATATCACAATATAAATACAATTAATAAAATATAAAATAATAACACTACACATCTTTCACCAATTATATGTGAACACCAATAGTAACAAAAGAAAAATAAAAAATTATATTAAGACCAAAATTTAGTTTTTATTTTATGTTATTAAAGCAGTTTTAAAAATTTATAAAAGATTAATTTTAATAAAATTTAATTTAAGATAGATGCAATTTATACAATCGAATATAATTTTACTAGATTAATAATAAATTCTCGTAGTAGCAATAAGTTTTTTTTAATGTATATCAATAAATTATAGTAATAATAGTCACAATAAAATAACATAAATAAAAAAAAATGCGTACTCTTATTTAGTGTATCCGTTTTATTATTGTTGTGCATGTAAGTTAGGGTGAGTATATATATTTAGGGTGTGTGAGGGTTTGTGTCTATGTGTATGGGTGTGTGAGTATTGTGTGCATGCGTGAGTGTGTTGTGAATATAAGTGGACTAATTGATTAATGATTATAAAAAATATCTATTTTAAAAAAAAAAACCTTAATGAGGAAACGAAGAAAAGAAACTTAATAAAAACGCTTTAACAAAATTAATATGTTTACTTGGTTCTTAGACTGGCACGAGTGCATGATGTCATCTTACAACTCTTTGACGTCCACAAATGGTCAAAAAATTATATTTTGATGTTGTCTTTTTGAACTTCAAATAATCTGTTTCGTTTAATTATTTGCTTTTTGGTTTATATTTGAGTACATTTCTTACTAAATATATCACTTTATTTATAAAAGCAAAATAATCCCACATTGGCATGGCATGTGCGGGGGGTATACTTGAATGTAGTTATGCAGAAAGCAGCCAGTTCACAGTTTCAAAAAAATTAGATATTGGTGTTATCGAATTCAGGAAGGTAAATTAAACGTAGCTATGCGGAAAGCAGCCAGCCATAGAGAAGTGAAACTGAGATAATAGCACTTTTGTAAAAAGAGTGAATAATCAAATCTACACAACGGTTAGAATGATAAACAGCTTACCCATCATACCACACACCGCATCTGAGGACATAAGTCTCCTTGGCGGTGCCCACATACACGGAAAATTTGCTCGTTGTCAAACGAGAAAAGCAGCCCGAAGGAGCTCTCTGAAATCTGGTAACTTTAGCATTTTTGTGCTGAAAGAAAGTAATCTAGAAGAACATAATATGCACTACATTGGATTGAGAAGAGAGGGAAATGAATTCATCACTGACTGGGATTGAATTGATTGGACATGATCAATTCGCCGAAATGATTACAAAACTTTTTAAAAGACTTGAAATTCTTTTTGGAAGCCACCAGATCCTATAACAGGGCCACGGATAGTAGCGAGAAGCTCCATTCGGTTATCATAGAGAAAAGGAAAGGGAGAAGACCACAGGATGTGTTCAGAAGATTGGTTAGGATATCCGCAGCAGCACGAAGGAGAGTCAACAATATTAAAAACTAATATTTTTTTAATGATAAACAATGAATACATTAATATTGATGATTTTTGTTTATATTTCTTGATAAACCTCCATAGTTAATGATTTTGACTACTACTACCAGGTAGTACCACCATCACGCCATTTCCCCGTAAGGGTAAACAAAGATAATGGACCGCCACACACGTCTATCCTGGCATACATTCCAAGTTTTTTGCACATTCATACATCTTGTCATACATGTCCTTTGGTTCAGTCTGCTTTTGACATGATCAGACTTAAGATTTTGGTTTATCTGATCTAGCCACGTCTTTTTTGGTCGTCCTCGTCTCACGTTACCGTTCATTTCATAAAAAATAAAGTAAAATTATAATCCAATAAACTCCTTTTATTTTGGATACATTTCCAAATTAAATATTATTGTACTTGTTTTTAATCTATTATCAAATGAAGTTTCACTAGAAACATGATTTAAAAATTGTTTTATCACTCATCAGAGTCAAAATATGTATTTGAGATATATATTATACAACATGTTTTTAAAATCCATAAAATAAAAATTTAAAAAAGAGAATACGTTTTTTTTTTACCTTGGTAAATTTTAATATTCAAGATTTTTATTCAACGCACCACATTGTGAATGTGCAGATGAAGATTTTTTAGTAAGGCGGAGCCTCAATTGCCTCACCTCTCTTGGATCTTGCTAGACCATATAAGACATGCTTGACGGATGCACTCCCGGTTCTAACGGGCTTGTTTCCTTTAAATCTGGAGGTCCAGTAACGATCTGCAAATTTTCACCTAAAAAAAGCGTTCCTCTACTATTGGTGGCGTCCGTGTACTTCCAAATGAAGAAATGTTTCAATCGACATTAAAAAAATGTGTTTAAATGTTGTTCTTGATGCTTGGCGATCGCGATGGGAATCTTCTCCTTCAGGGAGGGTTACCTTTCTTTTTTTTTCCTTCAATCCGTTAGCTCCTAAAAATTTTTTGGGTTTTCGCTGATCACTGGACTACGCAGTTTTTATCAAGTCATGGTAAATTTAATCAAAAATGATTTGTTTTCAATAGTGTTGATTCCCCCTCGTGCTGCTGCGGATATCCTAATCAGTCTTCTGAACACATCCTTTGGTCTTGTCCCTTTATTTCTCTCGATGATTACCGAATGGAGCTTCTCGCTACTATCCATGGCTCTGTTAAAGGCCCTGTCAGATATACAGATTTGGTGGCTTCCAAAACGTCTTTTATAAAGTTTTGTAATCATTTCGGCGAATTGATCATTTCTAAATAATTTAATCCCAGTCAGTAAAGAATTCACTTCCCTCTTTCCTCAATCCAATCACGTACATATTATGTGTGTACTTCTGGATTGCTTTCTTTCAGCAACGAGCAAATTTTGTGGGCACCACCAAGAAGACTCATATCCTCAAATGCGGTGTGCGGTATGTGGTTGGCAAGCAGCCTCACCTGCAAAATCATCAATGAATTTCAATAAGGTCGCTTCTTGGTTTTTGCTGTTCTACTGTGGTCAGATCGAGTCTCAGAAGCTTATCCTTATATTAAAGTCTAAACAAAGCAAATCGTATTTTCGTAATATATTTGCCCCTTATTTAGCATGTCAAAGTCTTTTCTAAAATATCCCAAAAAAAAATATTTATTTATTTTATTTTATTTTATTTTATTTCATTTTATTTTGGATTTTTACAGCTATTACATAAACAAAATAATTATAAAAATCTTAACAATACTAAAGCCAATTAAAAAAATCCACTGTAAATATAATGACACATAATATATAAGAAAATAAGTTTAGTAATTGTATTTGTGTGACGTTTGTATTCATGTGTATGTGAATGTGTGTATGCGTGAATGAATGAAGGAGATGATACATGTGCGTGTGGGAATGAAAGAGGGAGAGGGTGCGTGTGTATGGGTGTGTAAGTATGAAAATAATATATTTGCTTAAAACTTGTAAATTGTATTAAAAATGGTACAATAAAGAGCTTAGTAAAAAGTTAGAAACCTTTTTGTTAAAATTCAAATGACGAAATGATATAAATTGTTTTTTTTTAATTTTATTTTTTTATGTATGTTAAATTTCAAAACCGTATTTTAAAAAAAAAAAGCATTTTATTTTTTAAATTTAACTGATACACATCGAATGAATAATGTGCGACGAGTCCTATACAATACAGTAGGTAACCACAAAATGCAGTAAATACGAAATAATGACAACAATAAAATAAGGTTTGACAATACGCGAATGTTGATTCAAAACGAATACACAAATGCATATTATATGCACCTACATAATATATAAATAAGATTAACATATAAGTTTAATAGAAATGATTCGGATTATAAAAAATCAGGTGTCACAAACAGTTGGCCCGCAGTACGGGGATACATAATTATATTAAAAGATCTTCTCACTATAAAACTTATAAATGTTCAGGGATAGAGAGCAACGGAGAGGAGGATGCGGACAAAGACAATTTATTACCTATGGCAGTTTTGATAAATTTAATATTTTTGGTAAATATATCTATTTCGTTAAATTTCCTGTTATACGTATCCATAATACGGTTAATCGTAGCGTTTTTTGACGAATTTGTTCTGCATTTAGGTATGTGGAAAAGTGTGGTGGCTTTTGTCGGTAGGTAATCGGATTCGAGACCTCTTACCTTATATGCACTTATATATTTCTGCCAAGAACTCGAAAGACTTAAATATTCGAGTTGTTGTTCAAATGGGCTGAAATTTCATGTTAAGCTTGCAATGGAATTAAATTATTTTATAAAACAAAACGATTTTATTTTATTTTTGTTCCGTTGCAGCGCTCTTCATACAAAAGCTCTGAAAATTGTCTGGAAAAATGTAATGGTGCTTTGGCGCAGAGCATTGCAGCGGAGGATATTGGTTTTAAGTAACAGACTGAATGCATTTTTAATACAAAATACACACCTGCAGGCAGTGGTTATTTTTGTCTTATTGTTTTGATGGTGTAATATCCTTCGAAATGATTTTAAATCAGAATTGATAATTATGAGAGACAAAATTATTGATAGTTTTTTTATTTATTTATTCATTTAAAATTACAAAATTAAATATTTATGAACTTATTAAGGCTTTTGAGGCTATGCCCGTATCAAGCCACAATAAATAACAACAAAAATAAAGAGTAAAATTAATTAGATCAAATTATAATGACATAGAATCACAATCTAGAAAAAAAGGTAAATGTATTAAATAATCAAACTCCAAAGAATACAATGCAAAAAAGATAATCAGAAATAATTTTTAAAATATAAATTATACAAATTAAGAATCACACATAATCAAATAAACAAAATAGTGGTATCATTAAAATCAACAAAATAATAGTAAAATATAGTAGTATTCAAAAAAAATAACACAAAATAAGCATAATTGAAAAATTGAAATATATAAAAGCATAATTGAAATGATAATTGAGTTATGTTTCTAGAAATTCACTCACTTATAGTAAGAAATATATTCCAGATTATGTCCAAATATTTATAGACAGGTTGAATTATACCCCATGGGAGTAATTAAAATTGAAAAAAATTGCAACAGCGAGGGAAAGTATTATTAAGAAGGGAATATGGAAAGAAAGGAAAAAATGTGACATGTCATTATCTGGTTTAAGTGGCAACTCTAAACACTCTTTAACATTCACCATTCTGCCTATGTTCGAACATCCACAACTCATCCTTCAATCTGTTGACTTTTTCATGCTAAATTTTATTTAATTAAAAAAACTTTTATTGATGTTGGTGAGATTCATCTAGCTGAATTATTTTACCCACTAGTAAACACCTAAAAATGATTTTCATTATTTATACATCTTATAACAGTTAGTTTAATCTACAATGTTTTGAAATTCCGCATGTCTACTCACATTTTCTACAGCTGTGTTCAATAACAATTTCTCCGAATATCCAAATCATTTAATTAATTTTAATCATGATCTTGATAAAAATACCTGTAGATACCTGTAGATACCTAGATTTCTGTATTCCCTTTTCTGAAATGTTCTCGAAATGCTTATCGTAGGAGGCAAAACCAGCAGTTCACCATGGAGTTCTAGTGCCAACTCGAATGTATGGGAGTGAAGTATAGAATTGAAAAAATAAAGATCAAAGTAGGTTAAAAGGTCGAGATTCGTGAACTATGTAAGGCTGAGACATGCATTATCGACAGAATCAAGAAAGGGGTGCTGCGTTGGTTCGGACATGTAGAGCGAATGGACAGCAAAAGAACGGATCTACGATGCGAATGTTGATCGATGCAGAAAACGAACAAGACTGAGAAAGACATGGCACGATCAATTCTATCAAATACTTGAAGATAAACATGTCAAGAGTAGGAATAATCAGCGTGTGTGCGAGGTCTGTATGCAAAGACAGAGTGATATGGCGTTTTATCCTCTCTGCCTACCCCTACAGAGAAACGGTTTGGTGGGTTGTTTGTTTGTTTTAAATTTTCTTCATCTCTGTTATAATATTTTAATTAGTTTATTCATATTTTTTTTCCATTATAAACAAAATAAAATTAATAATAAAAATAATGTGACCCCACTAGAGTTACCCGTGCCGAGGACACTGAACAATATACAATGTGAAAATATTTTTGTATTTGAGAATAAACAAAAAAAACCTTATAAATAGAGGTAATTAACAAAATGTTCAAACAGTTTTAAACACTACGTATTTATGTTTATAATTAATTTTTGTACATCTATATTATGTATATTACAAAAAGCGCTTTGAAAAAACAAAAGCGTAACATAAGCTATACATTGTGTAGCAGTTGATTTAATATTGGTTTGGGCGAATGAGTCAATTCATTTTACTTCTATCCAGTTCCACCACCCATTATTTATAGCCTTATTGAACATTTTCTCGTTACTGATTGTTTTAATAGATAGTGGAAGTAGGTTATAGATTTTAATTGAATAATACTCATAATCCCTTTGTCTGAAAGTGGTATTAGTTTGTATTTGTTTAAGTTGTCTTTGTGTTGAGAATCTAGTGATTATATTATTTGTATGTGATGTAATGTAGGGGATATGTCTTTTATTTGGGTAATGGTTGTTTTATTTTTTTATATTTTGTTTTATAAACATAAACGGCAAATCTGCCGTTTACAAACATTTATAATATTAACATATTTGGCTTAAGTTTTTTTTTTTTTTAAAACCTGAATTTATGAAAAAAAATTAAACTTTAAGATTTATTTTTAAAAATTAACCTAAAAATTATACAGCATATTCAGTAGAAAGTTTAAATAATAAAACATTCTACAGTAAAACAACAAGGAAATCATAAGTACTGTTTCACACAGCTAGGCAAAGTAAACAAAAAACTGTATATATATATATATATTATGAAATGAATGAATAAATAAATAAAATTACCATTCACCATCTTTGAAAAAGTTCAAAAGGTTTGTTCTATAAGAACAATACCCTACACTAAATATATTAGATACGTGGGAATAACTATTGCCGAGTTCATGAAGTCTATTTATTACGGCATTACAAGTATACACTGTCCGTGAATTGTTGCTACAAAACGGTGGCATCTGTCTAGTCATTCTTCCAGGCACCTTGAAATTGATGATAGATAATAGTTCAGGGCAATCCTATATTGAATTAACAATTTTGAATAAATTTAAAAGGTTTATAATTTTTATGTTTTTATTAAAAAATCGTAATTCAAAAATTCATGACTGATTTTAAGTTTATAATTTATATACCGTAAGAATTTTTTTTGGACTCTTTCAAGAGAATTTTGGTGACAGTTGTAGTAAGGAGTCCATATTGTCGAGTTATACTCTAACTGGCTTCTCACTAATGAAGTATACATCAACTTCAAAGTGCCTATGTTTTTGAATTCCTTAGTCACACGTAACATGAAGCCTTACATTTTTAGAGATTTACTAGTTATATTATTTTTGTGCCTGATAAAGGATAATTTTTGATTAAAAACGATACCCAGGTCGCGCACCTCAGAAGTGAATTGTTTTTGAATATATAAGTAATTATGTGTAAAGTATGTACTATTTTAAGATTTGAATAAAAAAATAATTAAAAAAACAATATTAAATTGTATCACTACGTATCTGTAACTTTGCGTGTACAAAGCTACAAGACGCTTAAGTAATAAACAGGTTACTGCGTAATCTTGGAAGTGCGCTAAGACATGTTTTTATTCGAATTTGATAGCGGACAGGGCAAAATAGCGCCCGCTTAATACAGTATTGTCTTGGACATTATTTTCTCATACATACATGGTGTGTTTTGAAAAACCGAATAAATGAAAAAAAAAAAAATAAATAGAGAAAAATTCATACAGTTTAAGGATACATATTTTGAAAATGGTAAAACTTTGTGCAGTAAGGGCAGAAATAATTTTGTAAAGGAAAAATGCTTCACAGTTTATGGATAGAGTTCAGGCGGAAAAATAAGACTGACGAATAACATATTTTAGCAAATTACAACAGGGATGGAGAATACCTTGAATAAGGGAATTGGAAGTCTAGGTATTTAGAAGGCTTATGACCTGTCACTATCCGGTTTTTAAAACATTTTTATTTTTATTAATAACAAATAAAAATACAATATTACAACCAAATACAATTTTACATTAATCAAATTCATATATTTACATTAACGTTTCCCATTACGTAAAAGAAATAAATAATTCTTGTGCATAATGGGGAGCGACGTCTTACAATAGATTATTTTATTTCAATCAATAATATTTTTAGAATAACATAAATAAATTACAAAAAATATATAAACGATGTTTTCAAATCAGTGTTACATAATGAAGAATTATAAATGTAATATTTTGCTTCTCTCCTAAATATGTTGTATTCCTGACTGTCATTTTTATTATCTTTGTTCATTTCATTAAATAAAGTGGCAGGTTTAAGTGGCCACTTTACATACTGTGTAACATTCACCATTTTTCCTATGTTTGAACATCCATATTTCTTCAATTCTTCCATTTGTTGATTTTAATGAAGTTAAAGAGCTGAAAAATGGAAGAATTGAAGAAATATGGATGTTCGAAAATAGGCAAAATGGTGAATGTTACACAGTGTGTAAAATGGCCACTTAAACCAGCCGATGACTGTAAATGCCTTGACTTCCATATTCCTTTATTCAAGGTACTCTCCATCCCTGTTGTAATTTGTTAATCTTAATGACTCCCGTGGGGGTGAAATCCAGTCTTTTGTCTACGGTCATTTGGACAAACTCAAATATTGTAATACCATATATATTATTAGGAGGTCTCTGTGGTGTAGTGGTCGAGACGTTTGACTTACAAACGGAAGGTTCCGGGTTCGATTCCCGGTGAAAGCACAAAAATGTCATTGTGATTTTTCTCAAGCCTGGGAGTTCTGCGATGTAATTCATAACTGTATTGGGTTTTCTCGCCTGTTGTGGTGCAAAAATAAAATAAATAAATAAATATCATGTACTGAGTATTTCAAATGTTTGAGTTGTAAATTTCTCCTTCTTCTTTCCTTCCCATCACCTCTTCTGGAGAGGAGTCTCTTGATAGTATATGGTAGATTTTTAGTTAATTTTTGTTTGGAATTTTTATATAAAGTTATAAAATTCTACGTATTACCTAAAATATGTCCATGTACTTTAATTTTCTCAAAATGAACGGTTTGGGTAGGTAGGAAAAAATTGCCTTAAGGCAATATGCTCGCCCTTATGTTTTTAAATTGTATATGTATACAAATAGTAAAATAAATAAATCGCCTTTTTTTAAGCTAATCTTTAAGAACAAGACGATCAATTCAGATGTTTACTATCACCAACTAAAAAAACCGAAAGAAGCAAATAAAGAAAAACTGACAAAATTGGCAAATCGCAAAGGAATTATGTTCCATTGATAGTGCTCGGCCTCACTTATCTTTGGTAACTCGTCGAAAACTATATGAACATAGTTGGAAAGTAATGTCGCAACCCTGTTGAGGAGTAGACAAGGTGTGAAGAATATCTGGTCCCAGCAGGAGGAAAATTTAGTAAGTGAACTGTATTGTTGGGGAAGGAGGCGTGATGAGTGCTGGAACCTGGCTGGTGAAGCTGGCGGTCGTAAAACGCTGGCACAGTTTGTATGGAGCTGGCGGTCTAAAAAAACGCAGGCACAGCTCGCTTGAGAAAAGATTACTTGACCGCTTCACTTGTTTGGTATTAGATTAGTGATAGATGTTTTTTTTCCGGCATTCACACGTAGAGTTGTTGTTACATGGAGTGCGCTAATAAATGGGAAGGACGGGTAGGTAGTGTAACGGTCAGTGTAGGTTGAAATAAATTATTTGGTCCCAGGTGGGCGACATTATAGAGATAGATTATCAAAAATCAATAAGCAAATTTTTAAGATTAAGAAGAATAATGCAGATAACCAAATAAAGTACCTACAAACACTTACCATTCACCAGTTTCGCTCAACTAGCAAGAACATGAGAATTCTCCAAAAAAATAAGATTGTATGTTGTATAAATTTAATTTTATGAACGGAATCAAAAACGTTATCTATAAAATACCTTACTGTAAAATGGAACAAATATGACTTAAAGATCTGGATTTTATGAAATAAACAACTCGTTAGTGAAATACAAAATTTTAATGAAAGAAGCAATTCTCTACAAATGTAGCAAGATTAGTTAATATAAATATTCGGAATTCTGCCTAGCTAATATGAGTAAGTGGTTGACAGTAAATTTATCTAAGAAATAAATATTCGCAACAATAATAATGACAAGTGAAATAGATTCTTGATTGTTTTCTTCTCGAGATGATATGAAATAATGTTGATTTTACAAAATAAAATTCGCAGATGGAACTCGATTTACGATGTCTTCGGTTGATGTATTTTTACTCGTGGTTGGCTCAGTTGATGATTTCCCAGAAGATTATTTGTCGACATTTTAATTCAGTAAATGATCGTCTGCTTCCTTGCATTTGTAAATTTGTGTCTCATGATCTTGAAGAAAACTTTAAAATCTGACATCGACTTTTCCAGGTATTTACGAATAAACTTCGTAATAATTATTGATCGTTTCGAATCATTGAGTAAATATACTACATTGTAAAATCTTTATCATCCGACACAGTAGATAAAAGGTGGAGTAAATAAAATAGAGTAAGGTGAAAAAATGGAAAAAGATAGAAAAGGTAGAAAAAGGTAGAGAAAAAGGTAGAGAAAAAGGTAGAAAAAAAGGTAAAGAAAAAGGTAGAGAAAAAGGTAGAGAAAAGTGTAGAGAAAAAGGTAGAAAAAAAGGTAGAGAAAAAGGGAACCTGTATAAAATACAATCTCATTAGAATACGATATCTCTCTCTACAAGAATTTCGGTAATAAATTTAAAACAAATAGGCTTACGTTACGTTGAACGTTCCTTTTCTTGAAGGACTACATTTTTGAAATGTGCGGTCGCCTCTCTTTGAGTCCTTGCGCGACAATTGGACTGTTCGTCTCGAGTTTTCAAATGGAAAGAAATCTACTTGTAATTCACGGATATCGTATGGATGAGTTACTACCGCGGCCGTCAGATGGCGCTTAATCAGGCAACATAGAATTATAATCCAGTACTAAAATGCTTTCAAAACGGGGTATGTTGGACTTGTTTTTTTACAACGTTACAGTAGATGAGAATTGGCTCCATACAGCCCTGACCTGATTTCGAAATTGGCAAAACTCTTTGAATGGTAAAACTTTCACCAATGATGATGATCTGAAATTGCACTTGGTTCTGTTTTTTTTTTATTGATAAGGTCCAGAAGTTCTATGAGCGCGGAATTATGAAATTGCAAGTAAGATGGCTAAAGGTCAACAAATAAAATGGAATAAACGTAATTAATTATAGTTTATTTTTAATACAAAAAATGTTTTACTTCACACTACAAAACCGATATAACTTTCTCGCTAACCGAATAGCTTGCCCATTACATACCGCACAAAGCATCCCGAGGACATAAGTCTTCTTGGCGGTGCCCACATACACGGAAAATTTGCTAGTTGCCGAATGAGAAAAGCTACCCAAAGGAACCTCCTATAATCTGGTAGCCTTAACGTCTTTGTGTTGAAAGCAAGCAATCCAGAAGTACATACATAAAATGAATTTGATTGAATTGAGAAAAAAGTAAAGTGAATTCTTCACTGACTGGGATTAAATTGATTGGATATGATCACTTCGCCGAAATTATTACGAAACTTTATAAAAGCCTTGAAATTCTTTTTGAAGGCCACAAAATCTGTATATCTGACAGGATCTTTAACAGGGCCACGGATAGTAGCGTAGCGAGAAGCTTAATTCCAAGGCATAGAAAGGAGGAAAGGAACAGAACCACAGAATGTGTTCAGAAGATTGGTTAGGATGTCCGCAGCAGCACGAAGGGGAGTCAACAATATTGAAAACAAATATTTTTTTATTGAATTTATTATGACCTGATAAAAATTGCATAGTCCAGTGATCGGCGATAACCCAAAAAGCCAACCGAATGAAAGAACTTTTGATATTTAAGTAGATGCAATCATTTATGTAGATTAATAAAAAAAAATATTTGAGTTCAATTAAATCATCCTGTACCATCTGCGCTACGCAAAGCTGTAACTCTGAGATTGCTTTCTTTAATGTTCAGAAAATATGACGATAGAGACAAACGGTCGCTACAAATTGTTTCCCCAGTTACACACATAACAAGGAGAATAAAAAAATCTGGATCAATAAAAAGGATAAATATTTAATTCGTGTTAATTTCACAAAAAAATCACGCACGTCTTTTTCAATCGAGAAAAAAATACTTGAAAAAGGATCCTATAGGTACAAGCATATAATTAAAAATAGTCCAGAAGAAGCGTAAAATCATATTTGAATACATCGGACTGTGTCCATAAATCCCCCCACAATGGCCTACGTTCTTAACATACGTGATAATGCATTAAAGTGCGCCATGTTATTAGTGAAGGTTGGAAGATAAAATGTAGTGTACAATCTCAATCGCCGACTGGGGACATTCAGGGGTACATTCTCCAAACATAATGCAGAGTCAATATTACAATTAATTATAGTACAAAAAAGAGGGGTTAATATCCATGATTGATGACACACCCGTACGTGTTTAATAATTTCACCTGAAATATAGAGTCATGACTCGAAGAAGCAAGTCAGCGTTTTCTATTGAATTCAATTCTCCACAGATAATGGTAATCTGAGATATTTGGTTCTGGACATGATAGTTATAAAGCGAGTCTGATATCTTTTTTTCTCTCGCAATATAATTCTTAAACTTTTTAATAATTATATTGTGAGAGATAATTCTTAATGTTTAAATATGTCAATAATTCAGTAAATTCTTCGAAACACGAGATTAACGTTCTGCAGTATATTAATATCGTCTCTACCATGGAGATATGAACAACAAAGAAACGTGGTTTATAAAAAGACCACAGGGCGTGGTAATGCCCAGCAGTTCAGTCCAGTCAGCCCAACAAGCTAAATTCAGTCTGGTTTAATTAGTCAGTCAGTTCCAGCATGTAGTTCAAGTGTAGTTTCTTCAACTCCTCATCGCCGTAACAGTCGTGCGTCACAATCCATTATTTATTTGCCATGTAATAAACACGCATTAAACAGTAACTTCATGTCTTTTGTTAATCTCTAACTGGGGTAGGAGCTCCACCAACCCTCAACAATCAAAACCCTACAGATACCTAAAATCTGTCTCCTAAATTCCAACTTATCTAGACCAACATGTTCTAGGTGCTGATTATAAGATTGAAGAGTTCTGCCCTGGTTACATTTGAATATAAGGTTACGAAGATTTTAATATTTTTTACCAGACTATAGAGTCAAATTCCAAAATACTAAGAATTAATAAATCAGCAATATTTTGAGTATGTCTAAATGCTTGCAAGACATACTCAAAACATTGTTGAATTAGTTACCTGTTAAAAGAAGAAATATAAAAAATTGAAAAATTGTTTTCAGGCGTGGCCCTAGTTGTTGAATTGGTTCAGCCGGATGAATCTCACCCTCATGATAAAGGTTTCCGCTCTTTTACTTCACAAAAGTCAAGAAATGGAAGAGTTGACGAAATATGGATGTTCAAACATCGGCAGAACGGTGAATGTTACACGGTGTGTAAAATGGCCACTTAAACCAGATAACGACAGGTCATAAGCCCTGTAAATCTATCCATGGCTTTATCCCACTAAGTTCCTCCAGGGTATGCTTGGTTACAGCAGTTTGAAGACTAAAAGGAATGTGTATTTAACAACGCACTTCTTTCGATTGTTGCGCGGTATTATTGACAACCCTGAAATTATGCGGAGTATTAGCTTTTATGTTCCGGATAATTACCTTAGACAGCGTCAGCGTAGACTGTTTTACATTTCGATATACAGGACCAACCTGCCAATGGTTATGCCTGTTGGAAGGGCTATCTCTATATTAAACAAATCATTTTGGACATTGACAATTTTCACGTTTCTGAGGGAGTTTTTCGTTACAAAATTCTCTTCCTTTTTTAACATATTATTCTCTGGATATTATGTTTTTTTTTTATTATATCTAATTTTACCTAATTATTTAAATTATTAATATATGTATGAATTAAATATTCCATTTTGTAGTGAACATATATATGAATAAATAAATAAAATTGAAATTAAAAATTTAAAATGTAATATGTTGTGATAGAGGTTGAAAGAATTCTTTCAAATAAACAGGCGAAGTGGATTATTCAAAATATTGTGAAGAATTGATGGAATGTGAGTGTTTCTTCTATGCCTGATACTGAGCCAGGGTATTTACATGCATTAAAAAGGGTCATAAACATGGCCATTTAACATGCAGTGTAACATTCACCATTCTGCCTATATTAAAACATCCAATACTCGAAACATCGAAACGTAAATGCCTAGACTTCCATATTCCCTTCTCAAAAATGTTTTCCCTCTCTTTTGCAACAAATTTAAATATATCAATCGTTTAAACAAATTATATATGATACATACGAGTATTTAAGAGGTTTACATATTCTGTTTATGAATCCTAACATATTCAGGGCTTTTTCTTTGATATTATTAAAATGAGTGAAAAATGTAAAACGTGAGTCCAGAGTTATTCCTAAATCTCGAATTGCGTTAACTGAATTAATGCTCATATTATTAATACTGCAAATAATATCTTTTGTTATTCTTTACTTTTTCTTAACTCTTTTGTTATTTTTTCTGTCATTTATTTTGCAAAAACATACAATAAACAATAATTAAATGACGTTATAAAAATAAGGTTGAAAGACAGACCAGCAAAGTTCCAAATAAAAGTCAAACATATTTTGCTGCAATTTTAAGTTACTAGAATTCCACTAGTCCATGCGATTTGTAGACGCAAAATGGTGAATAATCTTGCTTCAATATGTAAATGCTATCAACCATAAAACACTAACATTTTGTAAATGGGGTCTGAAATTTCAACAGTCCGTGCGCTCAGTAGCTGCAAGACTTGTTATAATCCAACTCCTATTTTTAAAAACAGTTTTTTAAATTTTATTTATTTTATTTTTCATTGTATTATTTAAACACTAAACTTCATTGTCAAATTAAAGCATAATGTAAATGGGGGCTAGATTACTTACCGTCTGTGCGCTCTGTAGCTGCAAGACGTGTTGTAATCTAGCTCCTATCCTGTTATAATTGAAATATTTCATAATTGGAAACGAGGAACAAGAATCCCAATCGTCCATGCGCTCTGTCGCTGCAAGACTTGCTGAGATATTTATTTTTTGTATAGCGCCCTTAAAGTGATTTTCACAAAAATGACGCCATATAAATTATCCAACTGAAATAACTATTATGTTGAATTAATGTACAAAAAAGGGTGTGTTTGTGTGGCAGTAAGTGTACAGGTGTGTGAGCGTAAGCATCATTAAAAAGCAAGTGTGAGCGTATCGCAGCCAGATAGGATGACACTTAATTTATTTTTAAACAAATTAAGGGGCATGTTAAATACATCATAAATGAAAAAAAAAAATTATAATTTGAGCAGGAACGATACCTTACAATAAAAGCTTGTTCATTCAAGATTTTTAGCTAAAACTTGGCCATAAATAAAGTAGACTCTTTTAACCTACTCTCCAAAATTAATCTTAATGTCCTCTTTTGCGTGACAAGAAAAACGTATTTATTCCATCTGCCAGTCTGTAGCACTAACTATGCATAACACTCTTTCTTCTATCGTTCTTGCTCTAACTATATTTTTTTTATCTATTAATATATTCTACATGCCCCTTAATTTGTTTAAAAATAAATTCAGACTCATTATTTCTAGCTGTGATACGATCCCACTTACTATTTAATGATGCTCACATTTACACACACCTGAACACTTACTCCTACACTTATACACATAATGATGTAATAACTTATATTTACATATAAGTTATTAATTAAAAAATACTTGGTACACTTCCACTTATTTTTTGACAAATTAGCGCTTTCACCCTCTAATGGGCATCTTCAGACTGGTGCTTATTAGAGGGTAAAAGCGCTAATTGGTCAAATAAATAAGTGGAAGTGTACCAAGTATTTTAAAATTAATAACGTGTTTGTAAATATAAGTTATTACATTATTACTATGGAATTCCATCAAGAATTGTTAGTAAATAATTTTACTAAAATAATACACATAAACACACATTAACACTTACTCTCATGCATAAACACACCCTTTTGTTGTAACACAATTTAACAATATGTATGATTCTTATTTAGCAACTTTGCTGGTCTGTCTTTAAACTGTATTTTTTTAAATGTTACTATATCATTGTCGACTGTTTGTTTCTTTAAAATAAATAAATAAATATGGTGATATTCTTAGTGAAGAAGAACAAAAAAATCTCTCTTTAATGTCATCAAATCCAGTTTGCCTCTGGTACGTAACAACAAAATAAGCGATGTTTGTAAACAGTACCTCGGCTTGTTCGAATAAAATCTCCGAAAATCGTATTTTACGGGCAGTTAGTAGATTTGTCGTCATTTTACTGCGGAAAATATTTGGGCATTTTATATCGGAAATATGATCCGCTATGTCGAATTGAATGCCGGCGATTCTTCCCGGGATTTTACGGGATTTAACGGGATTACTCGGACAAGCGGAGAGATATCTTATTAAATAAAGTGGGATAGGGGAGACTCGGTATGCCGGGAAATAGGGAAGACGCGGGGAGGGAAAACATTAGATTTATGGCAAAATATAAAGTTATGCCTATCAATTATTTATCGTTCATCTTACCTTCACATTAGACCACGCTAGCCATCAATTCCTAACGATTTTATGCGATTTGTAACGATTTATTTTTTTGTGTAATGCTACGAATAAAACACAAAAAATGATCTAATTTGTTGCAACACAGAAAAACATTTTTGAGGAGGCGAAATAGGCATTTAAACTGGCCACTTTGCAATGTAATGTTTTTATTTAAATAATTGTACAAATAAAATTTAAACACCTAGTTATACCTTAACTAATCTTTATATGTAAAATATCTCTGTAAATGTGATGTCACTGAACTCCTCGTAAACAGCTGAACCGATTTATGTGCGGTTTTTAGAGAAATAAAGATCTTTGCCCTGTAGTTCGTAGATATCAAAATCTTCAATCTAATATGTAAAAAAATGAGTAATATGCATAAATGTTTTATTCATCCATCTACCAGGGTTGCATTCGAGGAAAATGCAATTATAGAAAAATGGAAAGGGGTTGTTTTTTGTCTATAATTTTTTTTTTCTTTTTGAATGTTTACAAACAGATGCACAATAAGTTTTTCTGGGTTATTATGCCGTGTGTCGTTCGTACTCTCTACCGACGTTTCGAATCGCGTTACAGCGTCCATCATCAGGGTTGATGTTATTTGTGTATGAATATGTGTTACGTTAGGTACTTAGAACCACCAAACACGACTAGTAAAAGAAGCAATTGAGATTTACAAACATCCCGACAACATAAACAGAGATGATGGGATGCGATTAAAAACATCCTGGTACCCAGTCATAAAGAAATCGCATAAAGATTGCAATGTAACACAGATTTGTGATACGGTATAGATCCTAAGTACATAATGGTACACATTAATCTAAACGACTACGACACGGTACAAGTCCCAAATACATAACATCACACAAAAACGACTACGACACGGTAAAAATTCTAAGTACCTAACGTAACACATATTCATACACAAATAACATCAACCCTGATGATGGACGCTGTAACGCGATCCGAAACGTCGGTAGAGAGTACGAATGACACACGGCATAATAACCCAGAAAAACTTATTGTGCATCTTAACGGTCGTGAAAATCTAAGAAGTTTAAGTTTACAAACAGCATTATTTTTTTATGGATTTCAATCAGATTCATTCCTTAAATTCCTTATAATTTCTACCCATTTATTTCTTTTACTGGATTTTTGGTAGTACTAAAATAATATTAAATTTAAAATATTCGTATTCCTACATAAAAACACTCCCCTGTGAGAAGACGTTTGAGAAGGAGTTACACGTTTACAAACTGAATGCCATATTTGAAGAAATTATTTATTTTATGTTTTGGAATGCAACTGTTAACAAGTACCTAGGTGCCTACTTAAATTCAATATTTATATATTAAAATTTTTATTTTTGGAATTTAATCATAAACAAGAACCTAGGTACCTACTTATCTATTTTTAAAATTCCAAGCTAATAGCAAGCAAGCCAATGTTCGGGCAGGACAACGTCTGTCGGGTCCGTTAGTTTTATATAAATTTAGTAAATCTTTTATAATTCTCCTATCGGTTAATCTTAAAGAATTCAAAATAAAAAATTACTAATTATAATCTAAAAATTCGATGCCCTCAAATTGAGAAAGTTGTAGAAAAATACAAACATGCTCAAGACGAAACCGTCTGTTGTACTCGTATAGTGGAGAGTTAAGCCGCCTAAGTCCATTTTCATTGAGCCCATTCTTATTTTCTGCCTACAAAGGAAACTTTCCCATACTAAAGTCCTGTTATTGTCCCATAGGATTTGACTGTATCGGCTGTATTCCACCATTATGGACTTGAACCGTTTCATATATGAGACGGCTTTGTAATACAATTTTCTGGATGCTTCGGCAAGGAAATTGTTTTTTAGTGAAATTATGGAATGTCTCATAATATACTGAGCCGTTTACTTTTTTTTTTTAAATCACCTTTATTAGGCTTAAAATGCAATATTTTCTTATTTTTTATTTTCACTAATTGGGGATATCAACAGTAATACATGTGACAAAAATATAACAAATAAAATATACAGCGAATAAAACCAACAACAGATATCCACAGGAATACATTAAATACGCGTACAATACATACTAGTGTGTTTGTGAGAGTGTAAGTGCGTGAGATGGTGGGTGAGTGGGTGTTATATTGGAATGAGGGTGGACATGTGTGTAAATATTACACAAGTGTCAAGTGTCGAAAATATAAATATTTATAAAATATTAAGAATTAGAGTTAAAATAAAATAAAATAAAATAAGATAAAATAAGACTTTATTATTGAAACTAAGAATAAGACAAAAAAGTATGTTTTAAGCCGCGCATTTTAAATGTAATTTTTTTTTATATTTAAATTTATTTCAACAGAGAGGGAAAAATTTTTGAGAAGGGAATATGGAGTAGGTGATTTGGTTCAGCCGGATGAATCTCACCCACGTGATAAAGGTTTCAGCTCTTTTACTTCACAAAAGTCAACAGATGGAAGAGTTGAGGAAATGTGGATGTTCAAACTTGGGCAGAATGGTGAATGTTACACAGTGTGTAAAGTGGCCACTTAAACCAGCCAATGACAGGTAATAAGCCCTGTAGCCCTGTAAGCCCTGCCTAGACTTCCATATTCCCTTCTCGAAAATTTTTCCCTCTCTGTTGAAATAAATTTAAATATGAACAACCCTAGGGAGGAAATCCAGCCAGTCTGCAAGCATTTGGACATAATCAAACATTGTTATTTTTTTCAATCAAATGGATAAATTAAGGGAAAGTTCAAATTATATTCACGAGCAAAACGTATAAGTGGAGAGTTCTGGGCATAGTTCGTACAAACTGCTCGCACATGAAATAGAGAGCTCGACGTGTGACGGGTCCGCACCCGGCTACCGCTAGCCGGGGACATTTAATGATAACTCCGACAAAAGAGCCGGACTATCAAGGCGTCCACTAAGTATGTCATGAAGCACCCCCTGTCTAATAGTAGACGGCGATCTTCTAAAGTAAGCAACCGTTTTTTTTATTTAAACAATTGAAACAAAATAAACTAAAAATCTACACTTTACTATGAAGAGAGGAGGATGGAATGGAAAGAAAGAGGAGAAAAGAAAAAAGTAAAGTAATCACAGAGCGACATTTCAATCTTTCCCCTCTTCTAGATCCTCTTACCTTTATGTAACGTACGATCAAACTAAGCGACATTTGGTTTGTCAGTGCAGTGCCCTATGCATTACTGAGTCCGGAAAGAGGGATAATGATGATAAACTGTTTTACTACATAAATGCAAATTAGACTATCTCTTCGTTCTCGTAACGAGAGAACCCTTTTAATATAGACTCAACAGATATGGTAATCTAATATATTTGGTTCTGGACGTTATAAAACGAGTCTGATTTCTTTTTTTCTCTCACAATATAATTCTTAAACTTTTTTAAATCTTTAAATATGTTTTTATTTTTTGCTTTTTCAAATTTATGTTTACATTTCGTCAATATTTTTAGTTGCCTATGTGTATTTACATACTTAATACTATTGTTATAGTGATGCAATTTTATCATTTTTTGTTATGTATTTATAAGTGTTTTTTTTTTTTTCATATTTATGTTCAATAAAAATTAATATTGTATAACTGTATAGTAAATCAACTAGTAGGTAGTAATGTAATGGTTTATTTTGCATAAAAATGTCTGCCTTAAAACATGTTGTACCTAGTTAGGCCGACTAGACATGATCCAGAGAAATCTATTACATAAGTGTGTATCTAGTAGATAAAGTTATAGTTATATTTCTTAATAAACCATGATTATTATTATTATAATTAATTTAATTATACGTTACAGGCATTTTTTTTCCTTTCTCGGCAAAGCACCAAATTTGAGTGATACATGCCTTAATTTACCAATGTTTTTATTTATTTATTTATTAACGGACATTGTCCATGTATACAATTTATAAGGTTTAAATATTACACTAAAAGAATAGTTTAAAACATTTTTAAAAAAAGAAAGAAGCATTGACAAACATAAGGGACATCGAGACAAGATCTGGACTATTTATTTAGTGCTCGTTTAAATCGTTGTAATCTTAAACCAAAAAAGTCCAGATCTTGTCTTGAGTTAACAATACGACAAAGACGGGTCATTGGAGAATTTCGGCCATAGTTTGTTCTATGCTGATTGATGAACAGTACTTCATTGTTTCTCAATCTACGAGTCGGAATATTGAATTTTACTTATCCCAGTAATGATGGAACATCGATTATACCATTTAGTATGCCGAACATATATATGGAGTCAATATTAGTTCTACGTTTTTGTAGACTAGAAATATTTAACATTGACTCTATTTCAGCATAAGAATAATTATCTCTCTCTAGTCCGAGCATCCACGCTATTTTTCGAAGCAAGCGATGTTGGACTGATTCAATGTGATTTATGCGATTGACATACAATGGAAACCAGACCACGGAGGCATATTCTAGAAGAGGGCGAACAGTTGAGCAATAAAGAGTTTTGATTGTACGGACATGAGTAAAATCAGAGGATATTCTGTTAATGAAGCCAAGTAATTTCAGTGATTTATTTACTGTATTATCTATATGCTCGTTGTATGTCAGTTTATAGTCCAAAATAACTCCTAAATCTCTGATGGACTTGACTACATCAATTTTGGAGTTTTCTAATGGGTACTCGAAGGAAATTGGTTGTTTTGTTCTATGAAATGACATTATTTTGCATTTTTTAATATTAAGTTCTAATTTATTGACTTTACACCATCGGTTAACAGAGTTAATGTCTGATTGAAGAAGAAAGCAGTATTGTAAAGTTTGAATTATTTTGAGAATTTTGTTGCAAGGTTGCAAAATTGTTGCAAATTAACGAAAGATTTGACAACATTTAACGAGCGGATCACACGTAAACAACTTATAAAACAGGGCTGAACAATAAAATAATAATGAGTAATTTATTTAATTTAAATTCACGTAATTTTTATCACGTAAATTATTTCGTTTCTAAGAATATATATTTCGCTTCTTAGATATTTTTTTTGTATTTCCTTAAATGTTTGACTATCATACTTTTGACCATAGGACAGTTCAAAGAAAGATGATGTTGAATATTAAGTAGAAAAGATAGACCCAGTAAGAACAACAGGTAACAATCTGCAGTTAAATAGAACGTGATCTGCGGTCTCTTCTTCCTCTTCACTTTATGCCGTTTATGTAAAATACATAAATATCAGAACACCCACAACGGAGGTGTTTGAACGAGTAGGTGTTCTGAACGTCAGGCAACTGTACGCTAGGGCACTTTTCGTTCACACACATAAAAATGGTGGGAGTAAATATAATACAATCAATGAAACAAGATTAAAAAAAAGACAGCCATTTGTGCCACTTAAAATAACAACATCGTTTGGTCAGAGGAGTCACACGTGCCTTGCTCCCAAAATTTTACAACACTACCTCTTGATTTAAAATTTAATACAAATAAACAGAAATTCAAATTATTTGTTAAAAAATGGCTTCTGGTCCTGAGAACTGCCTTGAGATGGTCACCCTACCAAAACAGTAGTCTCTTTGAACTCGTAATTATTGTCGCATGTCTGTTATTTATATTTAATTTTTATATGAATACAGTGTTATTTATTATATTTATTTATTATGTACTAGAACAAAGTATAAAAATAATGTAAATTAATGCCTTGACACGTTATGCTCAGTGAGATATATAAAAAAGAAAAAAGAGATTATGTGATATAAATAAATAAATAAAATTTCTAAAAAATACCCTTTTACCGCTCTTATTTTCTTGCATCCTCGTTCACAGTAGTAGCTGCTCGATTGTGGAATAATCTACCCACTAATGTTAGAGACGTCTCTTCTTTATTTACATTTAAATCCAGATTGAAATGTCACTTTCTAAATATTTGAGTTGTTTCTTTTTCCTTATTTTTTCCTTCCCATCTCCTCTCCTCTCTTCATAGTCTAGTGTTAATTTTTTTTTTAGATAATTTTTGTTTTTAATTTTCAGTATAATTCCTTAGAACATGTCCATGTACAAGTAATTTTCTCAATCGCGACGGTTTGGCTAGGTAGGAAGAAATTGCTTTAAGGCAATAAGCCCGCCCATACATGTATATATATATATATATATATTGTATATGTAAATTAATTGTTAAAATAAATAAACAATAAATATTTTCTATGGTACAAATAAACACATTTCCAGTAAGTAAAAGACTTTCCTTAAGTAAATCAATTGCAAGTTGGGACTACTTTAAAGTGCAGTCCGTTACTCCGCCGTTACTCCGCCATATAACGGATAGCGACCAGCGTTCTAACGGACGTGACACGAAAACGTAACCTAATGGTTTTATCAGTTTTGGCGGCAAATCGTTTGTGGTAATCCCCCACTCTCTTTCTCTCCTTATCCCACACTTCTTACTCAAGTCGCCCCCTCCCTTTCGTCTATTTTCTTTACTAAGAGGGCGCCATTACCTGACTGGAGTCCAGTATAAATACAATAAAGCTATTGGATTCAATACTTTTTTTCAAAAATGTTATAATCGTTCTTGCTCAAACTAGATTTTTTTTTCATCTATTGATTTATTTATTTATACATACCTTTCATATTTTCCAAAATGGCACAAAAAACACTCGGACAAATTCTGTTTGTACTAGGAGTAGGCTCAGTATATGAAGGTCGGCAAGTCAGAAATATTAGTAGGCCTAATATTGCAATCGGTTCCTATATGGGCAAATGCCTGTTTTAAGAAACCGATTTGTTGCGGCAAATATGGTTATCGAATATGTTTCTCATAAATAAAAATAATATTGAAGAAATAGAAAAATAGTTATAGCCCAAAAGAGAAGAAAAAACAGTTTACGTTAATATAAAAATAAAATAAAATATATACATTTTTACATATATATATATATATATATATATATGCACAAACAAAAAATATAACAAAAATAGACATTTATAAATATATATATATTTAACATGCCCCTCAATTTATTTAAAAATAAATTAAGACTCATTTTTTCTAGCTGCGATATGCTCTCACTTTCAATTTAATGATGCTCATGCTTACACACACCTAAACACTAACTCCCACAAAAATACACACAAACACACCCTTTTGTTGTACCACAATTTAATATGTATAATTTTTATTTACAAACTTTGCTGGTCCATCTTTAAATCGTATCTTTTTTATGTTATTAAATAATTGACGACTGTTTGTTTCTGTAAAATAAATAAATAAAAGGAAAAGATAACCACTACACTAGGTATTTTTGCGTCGTTTTTGGACCAGCATCCATCGAATAATTAAAAAATGATTTTATTTTATTTTTAAAAAATTGTTTTAGTTCATCATCATCATTTACTTTGGTACATAGAACACTGAATTGGTACACCACTCATACGTATCTTGATCTTTTTTTACATGAAGATGATATGATTAATCGCTTTATGTGTCAGTCCAAAGACTATGAAATAGCTAAGTGACAAAATATCTTTTATAATAAATATTTCATGTCAACCATGTCAAGAATTGAATCCGAAACCTCTCGAGTGGCATGAAAACGTGCTGACCACTACAATAAAAAGCGGATTTTTTTGTTTGTTTAAGCCAATCATTTTTAAAGTGGTCTAAATAAGATGAAAAGGTAAAACGTGAGTAAAGCATAACTTCAAGACCGCACATCACATTAACTGAACGTAGGCTGGCATAAAAATATAATATATTTTCCATCAATTTTAATATTGCAGTATTTCTTGCAAATTTATACTAAGAAAACATTAGTCCAGAGCTCACTTTTTCCACTCCTTGATTATGCAAATGTATGTTATCCAGATGCTAATTCAGTATTGTTTAAAACGATTGCAGAATGTTTCTATACGTTATATCTTTAATCTTCGACCACATAACCGAATATAGCACGCAACCACACTGGCGCAGTATCAGACATAGAAGAAACGTTCACATTCTATAACTTTTTCGCAATATTTTTAATAATCTCAATTCGCCTGCTAATCTGAGGGAGCTCTTTCTTTTACAGCATGGGCCAACTCTTCGTTCTAGTAACGAGAGAACTCTTTCAATACCCCTTCACAGCTCTTAATTTTTACCTCCTTTTTTACTGTAGTAGCTGCTCGATTATGAAATAATCGACCCACTAATGCTCCTTCTTTATTTATATTTAAATTACGCATGAAATGTAAATTCCTAAATATTTCAGTTTTTCCTTTCTCTTCTCGCTTTGCTTCCCTCTTTACCCCCTCCTCGCCTCATAGTGTAGTGTAGATATTAAGTCAATTTTTAGTTCTTGAAAAATAAACATGTTTTTCAGTATTTTGTTTTATAATGAAAATATTATAATATATCAACAATAATTTCATATACCACTGATTTTCTCTAATTGAACGGTTTGGGTTGGTTGGAAGTAAATGGCTTAAGGGAATATGCCCGCCCGATGGCATAAGAATGTATATAAACTGAAAATCTACATAATGTGTTTATTAAATAATTGTTACATTCTCAGGGTTCCTATTTTTTGTAAATGTAACTTCAAAACACTTTTAACAGTAAGGTGAATTTATTGCAGATAATTGGTAGAATTCCATATTAAAATTTGGTAAGGTATCCAAAATAAAACACTTTTATTGGATTTAATTAAACTATTATTTTATTTTCTAAATATATGTGACGCGTTTTGTCTTGTTTGGACATTATCAAACTAACTTAAATGTTGACAAAGTTTCCTTATACACTAACAATAATAGCTGTTTAATGATATAGGTGCATAAAAGTGTTGACGGTTTATGCGGGTATTGAGGATTTTTATATAGACCAAGAAAAGTAAAATAATTTAAAATCAGTCAAAAGGTCCAGTCACTGAACTCTAGGTTGAGAAAGCTGTGCCATCTATTCTGCTCTCTTAGAAACATTCTGGATATTGGCACTCTCAGAAGTGTGTACTTTGCTATGTTTCAATCCACGGCAACCAATGGAATAGCGGACTGGGGGGGTTGTGCGGCATCCATATTCAAGCCGCTCATAATTTCACAGAAATTATTATTGAGAATAATGTTCCGGCGCCCTCCAACATACCCGTCGGAACAGCTGCTCCAATACACGAAGGTGCTGGATATGAGACAACTGTACCTAAAAGAAGCACTTACACGCTTCTAGTCAAACAATAAGGAGAGGTCTCAGCAAAATGTCCGTACGAGGTTTTCTCAGAGCATGAATTATGTCATACCCAAAACCCGTACGACATTTATTCAGAAACATCTCTCATTTATCGCACCGAGAGTGTTCAATATTTTGGATGAACGTATTATGCTCTTAAGAACAAAAATTATTTTCAAAAAAGGAGTTAACGACTGGATTTTCCTTAGTATGAGGGATTTGAGTAGGAAACTTCTTGATATTTTTTTAAATGCTTGAGTTTACTGTTTAGTGGTGTGCCATATAAAGGGTCTTTTAATTTATTTGTTTATTAAAAATACGGCCTAAACCAATTACAACAGTCACATGAAGAAACATAAATGCAAGAAACTAAAAGAAAAGAACATAAAACTATTTAGCGAAGACAAACAAGGGCAAAACAGTAATTGTATACAATATATTCATAAAAACGAAAGAGCTAAGACTTCGAGCTAAACCATGCTAATCCAACTTCATCCCACACTGTTTAATCGCGAAGAAATCTACGAAAAGCCGGAAGATCTATCCCAAAGAATTCCAAGTCAGGTGATGAATTAACTAATCCACACATTCTGGACATTGGGGCATAAAAACCACAGTTACTTTAAGAAGGTTTTATAAATAGCAGATTTTGATTTCTGGTGACACGGTTGCAAACATGAAAAGAAATTGATTGCAACAGAGATGGGACATCACTTAAAGCATTGAGTATTTTGAAAATGCATATAAGGTCCATATCAGTTCTACGTCTCTCCAATGAAGACAGATTAAGAGATTGCTCTATTTCAAAATAAGAATAATTACCCCTTGCAACCATGCCCCTTTTCTTATAAAACGGTGTTGGACAGACTCCATATGGTCAATATGAGTCCCGTAGAATGGAGACCAAATAGGAGAAGCGTATTCTAGATGGGATGATACAATTTTAAATGGCTATAATTGAAACATTGCATATTATGTTTTATGATTCCTTATGTCATTTGTGTTCAGTAAAGTATGCCATTTAATCATGGAAAGATACACGCTTCAAGAACGTTTCGAAATTATTAAATGGTTTTATTAAAATCAGTGTTCACATGTGAATACTGAAAGAAATTAAAGAATAATTTACAAAGCAATTATTGAACCACACGTTAACTACTGTAGTAGCATTTTATTTTTATCAAACAAAGAAAACATAGATAAACTAACTGTATTACAAAATAAAACCTTTAGAATCATTTTGAAAAAAAACAGATATACGAGGGTAAAGTCGATGGTAAACGAAATGAAATTATTAACATATAAACAAAGAATATTTTACAATACAATGATATTTGTTCATAAAATTATAAACTCTAATAAAAAAACAGAATTTTGGAAGAAAATTGATCGGAACCAGCATGAACACGATCACAATACTAGAGAAAAGAACAAAATTAGACTTCCATTTAGGAAAAAGGCAAAGTCACAAAATTCAATTTTATTTAAAGCAATTAAACAGTATTACGAAATGGAAAAAAATATTTATGTAGAAAAAAACATATCAAAATTTAAAATAATGGTCAAGACATATGTGATAAACAATCTATAAATTAAATATATTTGCAATGTTACTATTAGAACACACATAACAATATGTATGATATGTGTGCCCTACTTTAAGATTTAAATAAAAAAATAAAAAAAAATAATTTATGGACAACATTATTCAGTTAATCGACCCACTGTTCGTCCTATTGTAGACAAATTTAAAAATGAATTTTCTTTACACAAGTGTAAAAGATAATCCAAATTTATTATTTGAACGTCGTCCTCAAGAATTAAATCTTTCTCAAACAACAACATAGAGAATTTTAAGAAAATATTTAAGTTTACACCCTTACAAAATTCAATTGGATCAAGATTAAAGCCAGCAGACCACCACCAACGACGTTTATTTGCTGAATTTGCTTTAGAACAAATCAACGCAGAACCATTTTTTACCGTTTATCGATGTTAAGTGATGAAGCTAATTTTTGGTTAAACGGTTATGTAAACAACCAGAATTGCAGAATTCGAAGAAACGTGTTATTGGTGAAATAACACCAAATTTATGTGAAAAAAAGATGGAAAATTGGGTTGACAGAATGCGGTTCGTACAGAAAAGTTATGGTGCTCACATGAACGATATTATTTTTCATACTTAATGGCATAATGTAACCTATCAAATAAAATAAAAAAATGTGTCTCACTGAATAATTTATGGTGTTTTTTTAATTTTTAAATTAAATCACTCTTAATGAAAGACCCTTTATATGTTTTGTAAAATATTTTTAAAAATTATTTTTTATGTTTCTAACCCTATAATTGTGGTGATATACTCATGTGTCTGTCATATAATTGCTCGTCCCGTCTCAACACAAGACTTTTAGTCTCATGGAGTTGGGACTTATTGTCTCAAATAATGAACAATAAACTTAAGTATGTAAATAAATAAATTAGGATATACCGATAACATTTTATAGGTATATTGGGAGAGCCTTGAATTATTAAAACTATTTGAAGGGGATGCAGCTATTAAATGAATACATTAATTAGATTTTAACATTGATTTTATTTACAAATGTTTTTTTTTTTTTTTTTTTGGGAAATCAACAGTTCAACATGCATATTTATAGTAAACTAACATATATAGTGTATTAACTCAGAACTAATAACAGATTTCCACAAAGTATACAAAGTTTGTAAGGAAAATATATTATATATCAAATAAATACATTTAAGTTTATATATATATAAATGTTGTTTTTATGTACTCGTAAATATTTTTCAATAATCAAAGAATTTTTTTATATTTTTTTAAGAACAGTTATTGTAAATTGGGCGGGATTAGGACAAGAATGCTTGAAGAGAGGATAAATAAAGGAAGGTAGATGTAAATATTTATTATTATAATGTCTACTAAGTTACATTACGCATTTTGAGTGTAAATTTTAAATCTGACAGAATGATGTTTGTGTAATTTTTAAATTTTGTATTGTACACTGAAAACGTCCTACGAAAAAAAGCATTTTTAACATTCGATGTTTTACTTATTGGTACATGAAACAGGTGGTACCGTCTACAAATCCTGGCTGGCACATGTATTGTTATTAAACTAAGTAGTGAAAAAAAAAACTTTTTCAAAACCTACTTATACACCTATACTATTGAACAGCAATTATTGTTAGTATGTATGGAAACTTTGTAAATATTTAAATTATTTTTTATCTTTTAGATTTAGATTGTGGCGGGCAGCACCAACAGCCGTAAGGTTGGCAGGTCCGAACCCTGCTTTGGCCCGCAACGCGTAGTCCGCTGCAACGTCAGCCTGGACGAAGCTACTAAACACCGTACATCGAAATTACTCGACTCATTTCATTTGACAGTTCGTGTTGCCTGGCCACCAGCTTTCCGCCAGTACTCACTGTTATAAATTTCTTCTGTACGCAATAATTGGATGTAACCCGTGTGTAACTGCTCAATAAATAATTTCAATTGTAATCCATCTTTCTCATTTAACCTCAAATCAACTCACGCGCACCCATCCTAGAAGATCATTGTTTATTTTATGTTTGAGAATATACTTTAACTTACTGTGGTTCTTTTTGTGAAAACCGTAAATTGGCTTATTTAGTATTTGTTTTATCATTTATACATGGTAATTATACCTGTTGGTTATCCGAATAAAGAGTAAATAAATACATATTTGATAAATGTTGAGTTAAATCCAATAAAAGTGTTTTTTTTTTATATCTTACCAAATTTTGACTAGGTGAATATCATAGAATTTTTGATGTGATTGAATGTAAAAATGAATTTCTTACTTTTATTTAATATGAACGGTGTGTCCCAAAAAAAGTTTTTATCCTTCATTCTGCTCCCCCTTTTGTTATGAGCCCGTTCTTGCCATGTACTCTTCCAATATATAAATTATGCCGTTTTCTGTATAGTTTGATTTGAAAATATTGTAGTTACGAACCTAATAAATTGACGCTATACTTTAGAGTATGAAGCCATCAAAAGTATCTGCATGAAGTTAATTAAAATATGATTAGCATAAACCGTGCATTGAGTCATGCGAACATGAACCAAATTAGTAATTACCTCCCCGCTATTCCGAAAGATGTCGTTAGTATACCAGCCTACTGTAATTACGGCCAATCACAGCGCAGCATATTATTCGTGTTCTAGAAAACATTCAAAACTGAGGTCTTGCTAAATTTGGAAAATTAACATAGGTCGAAATAGTGCGGTAGTTAAGAAAACATTTATTTTGAAACATTGATTATATTTTGACTAAAAAAATTATGAGACTAATGCGCCACTTTAGTCGAAATTGAGTTACATGTCATAAATAGTGTATATACAAGTATATCGTAGCCGGATTGTTATTTTAGCCGGAATATATATTAGCTAGCCAAATTACAAGACAGATCCGGTTCATAAAACGGCCGATCGACGATTAGTCGTATTGTTAACACTTGACATTTTGCAATTTGGCTACTATTTGTAAACTGGCGAAGATTTAAAATCTTTTAGAGAGAAAATTGCTAAAACGCAAAAAAATCTATTGAAAAAAAACATTTTCGCAATGTTACCACACATTGTGCGATAGTATTTTTACCCCAAATCGTTTTTACATCCTCACCTAACCATTACAGGGTTCGCCATGATAAATCCCAAAACCCTTCAATAACGAGACATCTGCGTAATAAACCCTGGGGTTTTTGCCACTCCGCTTATCTGTGAAGGGTTTACCCAAATTTGTCCAAAAAAAAAACGATCAGTGGTCTAAAGCTCGTTTTAAGTGAATCATAAAAATGAACCAAATGTTTATTTATTTTTTTATATTTATTTAATAGCATAATTATTCATTTTAACACTTTAAAAAAATTTCACTTGTTATATTTTTACTAAAACTAAAATCCCACCAAGCCACTTTTTGTAGCTTGTTGGTGAAGATTATATTTAAATTGACTTAATAATATTTTTTACATTTATAAAAACAATGAATAACATATAAAAATTAACAGCCGGAAAGATCAGAATAAACATGTTTGTACAAATAATAATATATAAATTTATTTTTAAATACAAGAAAATACATGAAAAAATAAATTAAAATAAAATATAATTTAATTAAATAATTTGATATTTTTATTTATTTATAGTGCAGTGGTCAAGACGCTTGACTCACGTACGGAAGGTTCCGGGTTCGACTACCAGTGAGAACACTACAATTTCAATGTGATTTTTTCAAGCCTGGGTGTTTTGTGATGTAATTCACCAATGTAATTGAGCCTCCTGGCCATTGGTGCAAAAATAAATCAAATATATATTACAAAAAAATAATAACGAATTTCTAGCACTATGAGGCCAAGAGCCCTGATTTAAGTTAGGACACAACATATGTACTGGAAAGTGGAAGCATGTTTAAATTCAAGAATACTTAAAATAAAAATACATCGTAATCATCATTCGTCTTCCGCACCTAATGGTGTATAGGGCACTGCATTGGGACACCAATCGCAGTTGATCTAGATTATTTTTGTTACATGAAGGTAAGATGATCAGTCTTACGCTTCAAGTACCAGTCCAGGAACTATTAAATATTTTAGTGTAAAAATCTTTTAAGTAAATATTTTATATCAACCATGTCAGGAATCGAACGCGAGAAAGAATAGTAGGCAAACGCGCTGACCGTTACACTACGAAATCGACAATAATAATAAATACCTTAACATAAAAAATAAAAAAAAACTTGTGGAAAACTGATTTGGCTTTATTTTATGTATTTTTTATAATGTTGTAAATATTTTTTTGTATTGATGTTGTTTTTCTCAATAAACAAAATGAAAATAGAAAAATATTTTTTCGTCACAATATACATTAAGACCGAACGGTGAATTTACAGTGTGTAAAGTGGCCACCTAAACCTGTCTCTACTGCCATATTATTCCCTTTCCAAAAATATTTTTCCTCTTGCAATAAGTTTTAATTTTACACTCCCTACAGGGTGAAAGCCATGTCTGCAAACATTTAGACATACTCAAAATTTTGTTGGTTCCTAATTTTATGTTCAGTTTTCTGTCTTATATGAAGCGGGTTTAACTATCTATAAGGGTCCAATATTGGAGTATCACACCTCGAACTATGGTTCGCATATGACCTACAGTTACTAGAAGTGTTTAAATCATTTTGTAATCACACCCGCTGAAAAACGGAGGCACTCGAATACTTAAAAAACTATTTTTGAGATCTATTTTTTAATGAAAGGAAATATCGAACTCTAGGCATTTACAAAGCTTACGACCTGTCATTTTTTAATTATAATATTTTTTTTCACATTATTTTATTTTTACCTGTGTTATTTTTATTTTATTCAAAAAACATTTAGTTGTACATAATACGTATTAAAAACAAAGATTTTCTGATATAAATGACCAATTAAGTTTTAAATTATGCAAAAGATATAAAAAAATAAATGTGACAAAAAAATAAATAAATAAGAAACTCAAGTGAGAAAAAAAATATTGTTAATATTACGTTTTTTATGGAGGTTTAAAAAATTTAAAAAAAAAAAAATACCGAATGCACACACCGAGCCATCCATGCCCATACACATGAACGCACATATAAAACATACACAAACATATAAATTACATGCGGCATATATTTTTTTATTTTTTTTATAAACGGCAAATCTGCCTTTTACAAAAATTTATAAAACTTTAATATTTGGCATTATATTTTTTATTTTTAAAAAAAAAACATTAATTTCCTTATACCAAAGATTTATAGCCCCTGGTTTCGCCGATTTTCCGCTCAGTTTTGCCAAAAGGAAAATAAGAAGCAGGACCCTTCAACTCTGGAACGATCGTTATTTGAGTGAGACAACCGGAAGTGTAACTAAAATGTTTTTCACTACAGTTTTTCATGCCTATGATTTCAGAAAAATGCAAAATGCTGGCTACGAGCTCACCCAGATGCTTACGGGTCATGGTGGCTTCATGAGCTACCTGCATCGCTTCAAGCTCTCAGAGATCGACAGCTGCCCATGTGACGATGAAACTCCTTAAGATGTCCCTCACCTCTTGATGCATTGCCCCTTTTTCAGCTTTCAAAGACAACAGCTAGAGGCGCGATGCAGAGGCCTGGGTAAAGATCTATGCGACATCCTATCGGTGATAGGTAATAAAGAACTCACACGAGAGGTAGTATCATACATGATAAATATAGCGCAGGAAATTGGTAAAATAAACCAAAGTAGAGAACAAAATGCCGAACACTTCTCTAGTGGAACGGAAGGCCTGTTGACTGCTGCCAACAGGCCGGCTTCTCCTGAAGAGTTTCAAGTGGTTTCCTCTCCACGTGAGCAAATGTTGAGAAGTTCCTGATTAGCCCACATTAATATATCCCTCCTGATCCCAACAGTTTAGATACATTTTAAGATATTTAATTGCAGATTAATCCACTTTTTGAAATATAAACCTTGTATATTTTAAGCAAGGTAAATAATAAAGCAACTCCCATAAAAAAAAAAAAACCCAAGATTTATAAAAAATAATTAAACTTAAAAATTATGCAAGATTTATATTTAAAAAAATAACCTCAAAATTATACAGCATATTCAATAGAAAGTTTGAACAATTCAAGAATAAATGTAAAAAACAAAATTAAATAATAAAACATTCTTAAGTAATACAAGAAAATCTTAAGTACTGTTTCATACAGTTGGGCAAAGTAAACAAAAAACTGTAAATATTATGAAATGCATGAATAAATAAATATAATTACCATTCACCATCTTTAAAAAAGTTCAAAAAGTTTGTTTTATAGGAACAATACCCTACACTAAATATATCAGATACGTGGGAATAACTTTACTAACGCCGAGTTCATGAAGTCTGTTTAATACGGCATTACATATCTGTACAATAATTCATTCCCGTGCTGAGGGCACTTAACAATTTACTTTAAAAAAAAAATTACATGTGAGAATATACAAAGAAGTCTTAACATACAGAGATAAATAACAAAATGACCGTTACACTACGTATTTATGTTTACATTTAATTTATGTATACCTATATTATTTATATTATCAAATTGGCTGGTTTTCGTGACTATTTTACACTTGTATAACATTCACAGTTTTGCCCATGTTTGTACATCTGTATTACTTATTAGAATGTAGCATCATAAAATAGGATATTTTTAAAATTTATTATCGTATCATGTACATACAATTATACATTTAAGCAAACTCGCTTTGATTGTCCAACTAGGGTTATTTAGGTCAAAACATATAAACAGAAATCAATAGATAAGTAGAATAAATTAAAAACAGCATTTTTAGAAAAAAAAGTACTAAATATATTTAAGAACATACTCAATAAAAGTACACATTTAAAAAAATAAATATAAAACTACAAAAAAACTTTGAAAAAGACATATACGTAGTGCCTTTTAGTATAGAAAAAATAAAAGGTGTGTAGAAATAAATACTTCAAATATAATACATAACAGGTAGGTATATCTTTGATGAACACATTGAACAAAAAAAATAAACATAATTATACCCAGTTAAAGTGGAAAAATGATGTTGATATTTCTGGATAAAACTCCATAGTTACTGATTTTGACTAGCCTTGAAGATGCATATTTAGGAGAAAGCGCTTGTCGGTCAAAATAATAAAAAAGTAAAACTCAATCAAGAAGTTTTATTGGTCACTTTATTTAAAATTTTGTCAAAATCATAAAAAATAACAATCCGAAAAAAACATTTAATTAAAAAAATATACAAAAAGTAGAAAAAAACATATTTAAAAACTGTACTAAAAACATATTCAAGAACATTTCGGAAAAAAGTGAAAAAACATAGGTAAATATGTAGTAAAATAAACATACTGAAAAACATACTAAAAAAATATAATAAACATTTTTTAAAAACATATAAAAATAAAATCGAGCCGGATTGTGGTCCCGTGGTAGTGTTGTGGACTCACGGGCCAAAGGTTCGAGGTTTAAATCTCACTTTACCACAACTCGATTTCCATTTTTTCAGCACAAGTTATTTACGACTTTTAGGAAATGGTCTGAAAATTTTAATATTTGAGTAAATAATAAGAATTTAAATATTTCTCTTTGAAAATAAAAATTTCTAAACAAAAATTTGTAAAAAAAAAACTTAGTAAAAATACAGTAAATAGTAATGAGAGTGAGGATATCCCAATTGAGAGACGCATATGTCTGATACACAATAGTCGGTTGTATATAATTACTAAAATGTTAGTCCACAGAGCTAACGCTTTAGATTGTGACAATACTCCAATTATATTAGCTCAATTCTGTATTTTATGCATAAGTTTACCTATAAAAGTATAATCTAAATAAGTTTAATTGAATTCATTATTTGTACAGCGGGAGCATAGTTTCTACGTATTTTAATCTCAGAACTGGTGAACGCTTTCGTCCCTCGGGACTTCCTCAGACCATACTCCTGATTCCTGATTTCCATAGGGAAGGCAAAGCCTTTATTATTGAACGGAATAAGAGAAACTGGGGAACGGTATGCTCATTTTTAAAATTCATTACTTTAAGTTAGGTTACTAAAGAAAATAATATCTTGGGAAGGATAAAGGGTGTTCTTTTTTATTTCACGAAGCAATAAACGTGAAACTAAATACTTTTTTATTATTACACCGATTAAGAATTCACATCCACTAGCTTTTATATTATATCACATTAATTTTCAACTGTTAATGGGGTGTATAATATATATGTATCATATATAATATAGATTCAATTTGTAAACAATTATTTGTAAATTAAAAACACTTCTAATTATTTTTTTTGTGCAATGCAAATAAAGGGTAGGTTTCTAAACGTCCGTGCGCTATGTGGCAGCCAGACGTGTTATAATCTACATCTTATACATATAATATAAAAAAATTAAGCTAAATGGAAAAGGGGAGTTAAAATTTCAACCGCCTATGCGCTCTGTAGCTACAAAAAAATATTTTCAGGCAATGCCTAGTGTGGGGCATAATTCGATCAGATGAATCTCTTCAAAATTATAAAGGTTTCAGCTCTTTAACTTCACCAAAATCCACAGATCCAAGAATTCAAGAAATATGGATGTTCAAACATAGGAAAAATGGTGAATGTTACACAGTGTGTAAAATGGCCACTTAATTCAGCCAATGATAAGTCATAAACATTGTAAATGCCTAGACTTCCATATTTACTTCAAAAAATATTTTCCCTCTCCGTTGCAACAAATTAAGATCATAATAAGTAATTATATAAGTGAAGTGATAAACCCTGTAAATGCCTAGACTTCCATATTTCCTTCTCTAAAATGTTTTCCATCCCTGCTGTAATTTGTTAAGCAATGTAGATCATTTGAACTGCCGTCTGATGCCATTATTTGTTTAAAACACAAAAAATTACATTCATCCTTTATATCCGGTACCATTCATATGTAAAATGAATTAATTCAAATCCTTCTCTAAAATATTTTAGGCTTAAAGATGAACTCCAGCGAAATCCAAGATTATTTTAAAAATAGGAATAAAAATCTGTTCTTTAATCCTTTGCAACGGATTAAAATCAATTCGACACAGTCCATATTCAATTAAAATTTTAATGCTGCACGAATTTGAAATATAAAAAATACTTGCACAAGGCTTTCAAGTTCCACAGAACGTAATAGGGAAATATCACTGTAAATACCAAAAAAAACATACGAAATGGAAAATACTTTCAGAAAAATGTTTTTTTTTTCAAAATCAATATGGATATTGTAGTGAAATGGTTTTAAACGTAATTTTAAAAATAAAATGGTTAAAATATACGTGTTTATAAAAAAGCGATGTGTTTGGCCCTGACAATTAAATGGAACATGTTAAAAATAAAAAAAATATCAACACGTGAAATCAAACATGATGGTTTTTATTTAAACGATTATTTTTATTTATTTTATGAACATGAACGGCAAATCTGGCTTTTACAAAAATGTTAAATACCAACGTATTTGGCTTCATATTTTTATTTTATTTGAAAAACAAAAACAAAAATTTCGTTACACCCAAGATTTATAAAAAAAAATAAATCTCAAAATTAGACGATATTAGTGATGATATTATTTGTATGTGATGTAATGTTAGGGATGTCTTTCATTTGAGTAATAGTTGTTTTATTTTTTTATATTTTATTTTATAAACATAAACGGCAAATCTGCTTCAGACTTCATCTGACATCGATCTAAAAACAAAATTCAATAATAAAACATTCTTAAGTAATACAACAAGAAAATCATAAGTACTGTTTCATACAGCTGGGAAAAGTTAACAAAAAATTGTATATATTATGATATGCATGAATAAATGAATATATTTACCATTCACCATCTTTGAAAAAGTTCAAAAGGTTTGTTCTATAGGAACAATACCCTACACTAAATATATCGGATACGTGGGAATAACTATTGCCATTGCGACCTTAAGTATAACCAAAAACACTTGATTAGGTTAAATTGACCAAACCGTGTTAGTTTTATTTCCGTTTCTGAAGCAGCTACATACTTAATATTTGACTTAATATGAAACAATGTGTCGTCGCAATCAGAAAATTAATATCTTCAAACTAATCACTCTCTAGGGGATAGAAAAGATCCAGAATACCACCACAGGCTGTGGTTCTTCTTTATGCTATTATTTCTAGGAAGCTCATGGAATATTTTATTTGAAAAAGCTGAAAATGACTTAAACTTTATAAAAAAATTATTAGACTCAAATTATCTAACACTAAATCACTCGAAAACAAAATACCGCAATATTTCGATGGAACAGAGTGAGACAAATTATTGAAACATGTGTTGGCGGTGTACTTTTAGAGAAGATTATATTATATGAAATTTTTTTATTTTTTTATTACAATGTACAGGGTCCAACTAAGGGGGCTAATAAGGGTGAGTTTTTTAACTCTTTCTGTTGATTAATTAAAATTCTTTTATATCCTATATCTAAAATTTTTATGTTTTTTGATTTGTCAAAATTATGTTTGATTTCATTTAAATGTGATGCATAGTTTGGTATATTGTTATTGAATCTATGTGTGAATATTGCGTATTGTATATTTTTAAACTTATTTTTAAATGTACCTACACTTAAGATAATATTTAGTATTATATAAATTATCCTTACACTGTATAATATTCACCAGTCTGAAGATGCCCATTAGAGGGTGAAAGCGCTAATAAGTCAAAATAAATAAGTGGAAGTGTACCAAGTATTTTTTAAGTTAATAACTTATAAGTTATTACATCATTACAATGGAATTCCATCAAGGATTGTTAATAAATAATTAAAATAAATTTTTCAATTAATACAACTTTCGGTCCAAAAGGATATACCCTACTGGTAAAGGACCCTACTGCTCGGTTAAAGTGTACAATCTACTTCCATTGTTCATAAGAACAATTAGTAAGTACTCGCAAAATAAAATTGCTTTTAAGAAATGGATAATGGAGGTGGGTTGCGCACGGTTCGATGAGTGGATCAAGCCAAATAGGTAAAAAATGTTTCCTGATTATGAAATTTGGTCTGCAAGATTATATAAATTTAATATATTTTTTATAACTATTTTAGTTTACTTTGCTTATAATATTTACGATGATAATTAGGTCAATTAAATTATATTTTTTATTAATTAATTTCATAAAAGGTACATGTTTTTAAAAATTCTATACATATCTACTTTTACACATCTAGTATAATATGGTATAATATACATAATGTATGTATAGTATAATATACATATACTAGTATAAAAAATATATTATTTTATCACTGTAACTCTCAAAAAAAAAAGATTAACCCCTGTGCTTGGAGAGAGACTTAGACTGTTGTAGTTGTATATTTATAAGAGTTTATATAATTTTAAATGCCAGTACACGAGAAAAAAACATAGGATATTTAAAAAAAAAAAACAATAATACATTTATACTAATTAAAATTTAATGAAGTTTTTGTTTTCTTATTTTGTTAGCATGTCAAATAACTAATTAAAGGCATGTTTTATTAGAAAAATTGTAAAATGTTTCCCTTGGCACGAGATGTGAGGGAACATTATTCTGTATAAAAAATTCTACAAAATGTAAAAGTATAAATAAATAACTAAAGTATGACATCAAGATTCGTGACGATGGTCTTATTTAATTTTTCACCGAAGCGTGACGTATTAAGGGCATGGCTAATGCAATGAACCGTTTTCGCAGGAATCTAAAATTATTAAAAAAAACTAGATTTTTCCCGATTGTTAAATACATACGTATCATTGAAATCCATACAACATAGAACAATCAGAGGGAATTGATATAATTTCGACTGTGTTTATTTATTACAAAGGTCTCAAACTACAATTTCGGACAAAGTAGTTTTGATAGTTTTATTTATTTTATTTTAAAACTTAAAAGTATAAGAATAAGTACTTTTCCGGACTTATTGCTAAAATTAAAACCTTTCAGACAACTTAAAAATACACTGGTCAAAAGAAGAGTTTGCAAGAAATTTGTAGACATATTATATTTTCGCAAAGTTAGATATTAAAAATTGATAGTGAATATGCAAAACTGATAAAAGACGCCAGTCTTTACAAACAGTTTTGAAAAAGAGTTAGCCACTTTCATTGAATGTTCATTGTACACATAAACAAAAAAAAGGTAGACAAATCAAACGATTTTTTAATTGAATATACAGTAAATGGACATTGAGTAACGAAACCCAAAGCACAGGTTGAAGTAAGCAGTGTTAAGTATTACAATTTGGTAATTAAGTGTACTCCAGGTCTGGAGTAGGCGATGGGGTGATTTGGGGAGAATGAGGTTCGCTAGGGGCGCATTAGAAGGCAGTTAGTCCAGAGCTATGTCTTCAGAAGTCAGGGTAGTGTTAGAGATATAAGTTCTGTAGTGTAGCTATCGATCTTATAAAAGCCTTCTTCTGACGAGAGAGTGAAGTAGATTCACTAAAAATGAACACAGGCATGTTTATCAAATGCAGTTTCAATATTTTAAAATTGTTCACAAAAGAAATTAAATGTAATTTTTTTTATTTTATATTTTTCATTTTATTTTAAATGTGAGTTTTTTTATACAATATACATAAGAGGTAAAACAGAGTATTTAAAAAAAAAAGAATATTTTCATATTTATTTTATCGTCTAGTGGTTAAAACCACAAACTTTTTTTCCACATCTTCTCCTATATAAAGCATGTGGATATTACTAGACGTATCCAGGGAAGCCCTTTTTTTTTTATTCCAGTAAAATGGCTATATTGTGCAGAGCCAATTTTAACATATAAAATAAAAATTTATATTTGAAGCACTCGTGGTGGGCTCTAAATGGGAGATGAGATCAATGATCTTTGGCTTTGGATGGGATACGATTGCACAGTCAAACCACGTTGACATTTTATGAGTTTAAAACATACACAAATATGAAAAAAACAACAAAATGACAGACAAATGCTAGATGGTCAAAAATAATATACAATGGACTTTAACTACAATGTCCTGACTACTAAAATAAAAAATAAATAAAGAGGAAGCGGAATAATGGATTTGAATTAAAAAGATGCTTTGAGAATGTAAGCTAAGAGGTCAACCTCGATCTGACAAGCTTAAAATAATTTCGACATATTACAACAGAGATGAAGAATATTTTAGAGAATATGGAAGTCTAGGCATCTACAGGGCTAATGACCTGTCATTGGCTGGTTTAAGTGGCCACTTTACACATCGTGTAACATTCGCAATTTTTCACATATTTGGAACTCTATATTTCTTCAATACTTTCATCTGTTGATGTCTGTGAAGTTAAAGAGCTGAACTCTTTATTTATGCGGGTGAGATTAATCTAATTGAAATATTTTAAAATATGGGCAGAATCGTAAATGTTACACAGTGTGTAAAGTGGCCACTTAAACGTGTTAATGAAAAGTCATAAGCCCTGTAGATGCCTAGACTTTTAAATTACCTTCTCTAAAATGTTCGTCATCTCTGTTGCGATAACTTACTTAAATAACAATACGTTTGCCAGCCAGAATTTTTTAGACGGTTCCACCTGTTTCGTGTGCCAATAAGTAAAACATCGTAAGTTAAAAATGCTTTTTTTCGTAGGATTTTCCAGTGTACAATTCAAAATTTAAAGACATATACTACACAAACATCACTCAGATTTAAAATTTACATTAAAAATGCATTATGTAACTTAGCAGACATTATAATAACAAATATGTACATCTCCCTTCCCCTCCTTTTAATCTCTTCAAGCATTCTTGTCCTAATCCCGCCCAATTTACAGTAACCTACTGTTCTTAAAAAAAAATATTTTCTTTGATTATTGAAAAATATAAACTATTACATGAACATTTTTATATGTATTCATATAATTTGTAATATATTTTCTTCACTAACTTTGTATACTTTGTGGATAACTGTTATTTGTTATGAGTTAATATACGAGTACTTTATCTGTTTGTTTACTATAAATATGTACGTAGAACTGTTGATTTCAGGGATAACAGGGAGTTTCATCCAGTCCTTGTCTACAAAGATTTGGATAAACTCAAAATATGTTAACACATTACAACAGGGATGGAGATACCTTAAATAAGGGAATATGGAAGTCTAGGCATTTACGGGCTTATGACCTGTCATTTGCTGGTTTAAGTTTCCACACTATGTAACATTCACCATTTTGCCAATATTTGAACATCCATATTTCTTCAATTCTTCCATTTGTTGATTTTAGTGAAGTTAAAGAGTTGAAACCTTTATTTATGCGAGTGACCTTCATCTAATTGAATTATTTCACCTACATTCTAGGCAACGCCTGAAAATTTTATTTTTTTTAATTTCTATACTTCTTCATAGACCAGGTGGATTTATCCAATGTGGCCACTTAAACTAGCCAATGACAGGTCATAAGCCTTGTAGATGCCTAGACTCTTTTATTACCTTCTCTAAATGTGTTAAAGAGCTGAAATTTTTATTATGTATTCTCCATTCCTGTTGTAATTTGTTAATCTTAATAACTCCCGAGGGGGTGAAATGCAGTCTTTTGTCTACGAACATTTGGACAAACTCAAATATTGTAATGAAACCAACTGGTCCAAGAAGAAGTTTAAATATTGAAAAATTGTTTCTAGTATGTGAAATAATTCAGTCAGAAGAATCTCTTCACAACAATATAGGTTTCAGCTCTTTAACTACTAATATCAACAAATGGAAGAATTGAAGAAATATGGATGTTCAAATATAGGCAAAATGGTGAATGTTACACAGCGTGTTAAGTGGCCACTTAAACCAGCCAATGACAGGTCATAAACCCTGTAAATGCCTATACTTCCATATTCCTTTATATAAGGTATTCTCCATCACTGTTGTAATTTGTTAATCTTAATGACTCCCGAGGGGGTGAAATCCAGTCTTTTGTCTACGAACATTTGGACAAACTCAAATATTGTAATCAAAAAAATTAACAAATTAATTATCATATTCAAATGAAAAAAAAAGAACTGTAGAAATATCTTCTAGATACTTTATAGTGCCTGTTTATAAATAAATTTGTAAAATATAAATAAAATAAATGTAATGTAAACCTGTCATTAAAAAAAATGTGTCCCACCGAAAAGTCTTTAGACTTAGTGGGTAACAAATTCTTGTATGTATTTTTTTAATTATAAAATAAACGCTACTCTGCAGCACTGAAACTGAAAAACATGATGTTTGAATAATTAGTTTTTTTACGGATATTGGAAAAACTTAATTGAGAACCTTGGTGAAAAAACCGGTCTGGCTGGTTAGAAAGATTTTCTTTGCAGAGCTCCATAAATTCAGAGTACTGGAAAGAAAGGAACTCCCTTAAGCCCATTGTATTGAATCAGCCACTCAATTCCAACTCTACCCTACCCCTGCGCGGTACGCTGTATAGTCCATACCAGGGGTGGCCAACCGGTCGATCGCGATCGACTGGTAGATTATTAAAATTTATTTAAGTTTATTGTTGTGCACACAGTGCTATATCAGTACTATAACAGTGTTATTACAAAAAAACATAAACCCAACACAGCACCAATTAAGTACATAACACAATATATAATACAATTTCTGACAGGACAACAAAATGTGACAAGAATATGAATAACGTATAACTCTATTCTTGTGAAATGTAGTGTTTGTTTTATATTTGCATTGTAGTATTGGCAAATACGCATTTCATATATACATATTTTTATTTCTTATTTTTTCGCGATAATTTATGCTTGCTTGTTTATTAATTTAACTTAAATTTGTCTTTCTTGCTTACCGTAACACTTTATTTACTGTGTTTGCTGTACAGAATTTATTTCATAAGCTTTTTTTTTTTTTTTGGAAAAAAAAATATTTGCGTTCTTATGATTTACCGAAATATTTTATTTTGAGGGCCATTTTCAACGAGTTGTAAATAACTCACTATTAAAAAGTGGAATCTAGTTGGGATAGAGTGAGATTCGAGCCACGGACCTTTGGTCTGTGAGTCCGAGACATTAGCCACGGGACCACAACCTGATTTAAATATATCTTTGAATTTTTTGTTTATATGCTTACTGTTTTTTCTTGCATATCTTTGTTATTATTGTTTTTTTTTTTACTTTGTAAATTTTTTATTATATCCGTTATAACTAATTTTACAAATTTTTTCTGTATATTCTGTGTTTATTATTTAGTATGTTAGCATGTATTTTGATTTAATTTTTTGTAAATGCCTTTTGGGCGTTAATGAACAAAATAAAAATATTTTATTTAAAACAGGCTAAATATTATTAAGAGAGGCTAATGTTATTAATCGAGACTTAATATTGTTAAAAGACGCTTAATATTATTATTGTAAATAAGACTCAGCTTCCGTTTGTAGCGGAGAGCTGAGTCGATTAATATATCAAGATAGCACATCTTCTCAAATTTGGCAAAACGACTAATCGCTCTTCCCAATAAAGAATTCTGAGCTGCTCTGGTGTTGCATTTGTCGTTGCTCAGTAAAGAAGTATGTCTAGTTCGACAAAATTATAGCCATTAGGCCTGTCGATCGCAACAAGGGAAATAACAAGGCTCGGTTGAACCGATAATTTGTGTCGATGTATTTAAGCCAGGAGAATCATCCGCAAGTAGATACTGGCTGATTTTGGTTTTGTGAGGTTGCTTCGCCTGACGGGACATTTTTGGTTTGGTAACACTGTTTTGGCCCGCGCGTTCTTCCCTTCGCTTTTTTGACTAATTGATAAACATATTGTCCGCTATTTGCCGTGTTAGTTTTATATTTTTTCGCAAAATATATTTCAGTCTACACCCACTTAGAAGGTTGCAAAAATTATTTTCCATTACTTCTACAAGCGTTACTACTACCCATTCTAAATTACGCTGATGTTTCCATGACTGATTTAAGCTGTGAGCAACTTGATGAATTTGAGCGACTTCAGAATACATGCATCAGGCACATTTTTGGTCTTAGGAAATATGACTATATTTCTGATTATCGTAAGCAACTGAAACGCCTCAAAATTAGACAGCGGAGAGACTATCACCCCCTTTCACTTCTGTTCAATGCACTTCATAGTCCTAATGCTCCTATATACCTGCGTAAAAAATTTCAACGCTCGTCAGTTCATGGTTTACCTCTTCGTTTTAATTATCAAAGCACTCTCTTAATACCCATCCACAATTCTTCTTTCTTCTGTGATTCATATAGTGTCCATCAGGCTCACCTGTGGTATCATATCCCATCCACCATCAAATATATTTCTACAGTATCTCCTTTTTTTTGTTTTTTTATTTATTTATTTTATTTATTTGACACTTTATACGTTACACTCATATACGATATATATACATATAAAGGCGAGCATATTGCCTTAAGGCAATTTCTTCCTACCTACCCAAACCGTTCAGTTTGAGAAAATTATAAATACATGGACATATTGAATCTTACAATTTTATACAAAAATTAAAAACAAAGATTAACAAAAATAAATATTTAAAAAAAAATAACACTATATTATGAAGAGAGGAGAGGGGATGGGAAGGAAAGAAGAAGGATAAAGGAACAACTTAAATATTTAGATAGTGACATTTCAATCTTGACTATATACATACATATACTACAGTATACATAAGAGGTAAAACAGAGTATTAAAAAAATAAAGGATAAACATCTCTTTTTTTTAATAAAATAAAATAAATTTTGGAGGGATCATATTATATATATTTTTACTGCCATGCATACGGGCTCTTTTCGTATAAATGATTGTTTCGTTAATGGAATTTTTAATCTACTTTTATTCCTGGGGTTGTGAAAGTGTATTTTTTCCTTTGAACTAAAATATTCAGGTCTTGATTTAACCACAAGACAAAGTTCCATTTTAAAAATACCCGTGACTGTAAATAGATTTAATCTTATAAAAATTGGCCTCCATGTAGCCAGGTGATCAGCATTTACCATTTTCCAAACACATGTTTTTTGAATTTTTAAATCATCCCGTATATTAGTTTTCCCAAAAAATAATACCATATTTTAAAATTGAATAAACATATGCACAATAAATGGACATAAGACTAATACAAATACGTTTGTCTAATACAAATACATAACTGCTTATTTTTGCTACAACAGTCTTCACGTGTTTTTTCCATGTTAAGTGGTTATCTAATTTAATACCTAAAAGAGAACGATGAGAAGTGGTTTTATCTATGTTAGAATTAATTTTTGTATTTAAATTTAATGGGGATGCTTAGTTTGGACGAAAGTATGTCATTTTTATTTTCTCTGAAAGGTTTATAGATGCAAACCAATTTGCCACTGATTGACATTTTTCACTTATATCTATAGAAATATCATTTGGATCTCCCGTGCAGTCGAAAAATAATGCTGTATCATCCGCCCGCAAAAACAGTACAGTGTGTTTTGTCAATTTTGGGTAGCTCATTTATATAAAATATAAACAGTAAAGGCCCTAAAATACTACCTTGTGGTACACCCTTTTTCAAAATTTTCCAATTAGATTCAAATGTTTCTTGAATACGTGACCTTTCATTTATTTTTTGCAAAACTACTTTTTTGTTTTCTATTATGTTAATACGGTTTAAACCATTGTAAAACTATACCACATGGTCCCTGTACTGGCACTGAAGCGTAGGAGTGATCCCCTTACCTCCACGTAACACATGATATGCTAAGGTAGGAGTTCCATTGCAGTGATTTATGTCCCATTATAGGTGTATAATGATTGGTGGATCACATAGACTGCGGATAGCAAAAAGTAGATTTAAGGTCTGATCAAGTTGGCCTCCCCTAGTCTATACAAGTACTTCAGTACCTGGAGGGTGAGCTTCCCCGATCCGCTAATATACCCGAAGAGGGAAATAAACGACTCCGCCGCCGACAATTGACAACATTTTTTTTATAAGTTCTTTGCTGTATTATTCAACAATCCTACTAAATAATGTTTTTAGTATATCATATAATAAATTTCATCACTTTTATCATTTTACTTATACCACTTTTGCACCTGATGGTGCAAAGAGTACTGCATTGGTTAAAGGTAGTTTGGTAAAAATAATTCATAAATTATTTTTATATGAACTTCATTATTTATGTTCTAAAAAAATCATCCCAAATGTTTACATATAATACATACATACATGTAATCATATATGTATGTGTGTATATGAGTACTTACATATGGGTTTTTTTTATTACTTTTCTGAATTTTTTACATATTTTTAAATTTGGATTTTAGGCTGGAGCGTTTTAAAATTTTTCTCAACAATTTGAAATCGATAGATAAGGTGTTTGATAAGTTTCCTCATTAAGTTTTAAAAATAAAAACAATCATTATTTAATCAGTCCACATATATTCACTACATATTGTGACATACATACAATACAAACACAGCCATACACATGTATACACACCCTCACCCACCCGAACATGTACAATAACACTGATACACTAAAACAAGTACTTAGCATAAATATTATTATGTTATAATAAAAGTTATCCTCATAATTTAACTGAAACACATTATTTAATATATATTTCTACCGACATATTGAAACCATTGTTTAAATTATAAAATGTGTTTTGTTTTTATGAGAAAAAAAATGAAATAAAAAATAAATGCAACGTTTTTCGATTTATCTATCACAGGAAGGTAAGGCGATTTGTCGTGTGTTTTAGGTGTCAGCCCAGGGACAGTGAAATATTGCAGTGAAAGTTCCCCCTCCACATATACGAAACCAGTTAAAAACCGATCGCCTTCCCATTGGTTTAACTGATACTAAATAGCGACCTTATTACTTTTTATGATTAAATTGATCATGGGAGTCAATTGAGCCAACCACTATACTACAATGAGAAGTTTTATCCACTTATAAACCTATAAAGATTTTTATTTGAGTTGAAATGACTAAAGTCTAAACGGTGCAATTTGGTGAATTAATACAATGCCCTGTGCACTACTGAGTGCGGATTAGAAAATGATGATGATGATGATGAAATCCTTTAAAGAAATAATATGAGTCCACATATAATACAATACTTTATATAATTATCTTATTTTTATAAAATGATAATGTCTTGTTTTGTTACACAATAGAACGCCAATTATCCGAATCAATTGGGACCGGACCCAATTCGGATAATCAAATATTAGGACTGTCAGATTTTTCCCAAAAAATACGTCTTTTATAACTAATTAACAAACTAAATGTTTTTTTTTTTTTTTTTAGGAATAACCCGAAAAGCCTCTATTTAGAGGCTTGTCAGCAGGTGGGATAGAGGGGATTTGGAAGGAGAAAAACGGACTGAAATATTTAGCAACATGGAGGTGTTTCACATTAAAAAATAATATTTTCCTACTTTAGTATTATTTATAATAAAATGTATTTTCAATAAAACCCACTTTTCGGAATGAAAATTCAAAAAAAGAATCATTGGTTGTAATGTTAAATGATATTGTGCGAATATGTTGTGAGTGTCCCGACGAAGAAACGGATGTGCCTTGAAATCGGTTTACATAAAATATTCGGCAATTGGGTGTATACTTTCATTTGAATTAGATGGAAATATTAATTGTATTCGGGTAAAATAATGAGTTTAAATATTTCGAATGAGAACCTATTTGAAAAAACAAATGCCACGTTCAGAAAGAATAATTGTTCAGTTCACGTCACTACCCTTGAGCACCTCCAAGTAAAACTGATCATCTGTTCACAATGCCAAGTCAAAGGAATATTTTAATAGCTGCATAAAGCTTAAAACCATCTTATTTCAACTTTTTTCCTCATTGTTTTTTATTTACCCTTTAAGCCCGCATTGCAATGTCTAATTCTTAATTTTTGTTAAAATTGAGACATTGGTGTTTTAGGTGGAGTAAAGTCAATTTTTTGTTCTGCTTAAAACAGCCAGGCTGCTTTCATACAAGAAACTGTAATAATCTCCTTCTAAAAATAGTGTCGATCTCAAAAACGACATTTCATAATTTGCAAAAAACATACACAGCTCTGGAAAAAGTAACGGTACTTAATTACTACTAAAACTGGTCAAATACGTAATTAAATACTTGTTTGACATATTAAAAAAAAAATGTATTAATTGTTTGACATTTGTCAAAGTCAAAAACATTCCAACTGTTGTGTAGAATATATTATTCACTCTTTTCACAAAAGTGCTATTACCTCAGTTTCACAATTTTATGACTGGCTGATTTCTGCATAAGTACGTTTAATTATAATGCCGTATTAAACAGACTTCATGAACTCGGCAATAGTTATTCCTACGTATCAGATATATTTAGTGTAGGGTATTGTTCCTATAGAACAAACCTTTTGAACTTTTTCAAAGATGGTGAATGGATATTTATTTTTTCATGCATTTCGTAATATATGCAGTTTTTTGTTCACTTCGTCCAGCTGTATGAAACAGTACTTATGATTTTCTTGTTATATTACTTTAAAATATTTTATTATTTCATTTTGTTTTTTACATTTATTCTTGAATTGTTTAAACTTTATACTGAATATGCTGTATATTTTTAAGGTTAATTTTTTATAATCTTGGGTATAAGAAAATTAATGTTTTTTTAAAAAAATAAAAAAATATTAAGCCAAATATGTTAGTTTTATAAATTTTTGTAAAAAGCAGATTTGCCGTTTATGTTAATGAAATAAAATTGTTCTGTATCATTTTTTTTAATTGAAAAAACAACCTCCTTTAATATTTTTTTATTGTTTGTAGACCAAATAAATTGTAAAATGAATGCAGATCTCAAGGGGTTAATGCAGATTTTAATTGTCTCGAAGAAAGTCGAGTTGCTTTTCACGTCGAAATAAAAAGGCGTCTGATTTCTTGTTCGACTTGGCGCCCGATAATTTGAGCCTTTTCCTTCCATCTCAAAGGAATAGACGAACTCATTAACAGACAAAAAGGAAATTGCATTTTAGGTTTGCATTTGCAGATTGCATTTGCTTCTTCGTTTCGGAGGAATTTTTCTATTAAGAAATAAGGCGAGCCAAGCAAAAGGCTTTATTTTAAATCTCATTACTTTTTAAACTTACTTCGAGAGCGAAATGTTTATTTCGTTCGTATTCGTTATTTTAGCAGAAAAAAAAACAATTTCAAATTAATTAAAAATCAAAGGAAGCTTATTCGCTTTCTCATATTTTTTAATAGTTTATCAAAGTAAACAATTTTTTTTAAAATAATTAAATATCGTATTATCAACGCTATGATTTTTTATAGTTCTGTAATTTTGAAATTACTCCGCGAGTGGCGTCACAAGTTATCTTCGGTGAGTTCCGCTGATTGGTGGATTGACTTCTGGTAAACTGAAAATCTATGAGAACACTCAGAAGAACCAGTGACGTCGTTCGAAGTAGTTAAATTTTATTATTTTTTAACAAAAAATTTTAAGAAAGTTTGCCGTAAAGTTTAATGGCCTAATTTTTATCGCGCGTAAAAAAATGTTTTTTATATGGAATAACCCGTAGCACTAAACTTCTTCATTTGTTTAATTCATGTTTTATGATAGGACTTAACAATTTACATGTAAAATCGTCATCGTGGTAAAATGGTTGGCGCGTTTGCCTACCATGCAAGAGATCTCAAGTTCGATGGTTGATATGAAATATTTATTTGAAAAGGTGTTTTTACACTAGAATATTTCATAGTCTCTGGACTGGTACCTGAAGCGTAGGACTGATTATCTTACCGTCATATAGCAAAATGATCAAGATTATCTGCAATTGATGTACCAATGCAGTGCCCTATGCACCATTAGGTGCGGGAAGGGAAAGATGATTATAAAAATAAAAAACTCCCTCTTGGACACAAACACTTTGCTGACCAAAAAATAAATTTGTTCGCTGAAATTTCAAGAACCAATTATTCTTAAAATTTTTGAATGATAATTCAGTTTTCTATGAACGTATTTTTTATTCAAGTCGTATTTTTATATTTGTTCCTTGTTTATTACCTCTGTTTACGTAAAAATTCTTTCTTTTTCTCCTTCTTCTACTCTCCACTGTAAACGTCTCCATTCCTTTCTATCACCCGCTTTCATCATCCACATTTTACCGGCAATAGAGGCAATGTCATCGACCTATTTTTTCTGTGGCCTACCAATACTTCTTTTGTTTGCCTACGGTCTCCACTTTATTATTCTGGGTGTCCACCTGCCATCATTCTGCCTCGATAAGTGTCCTGCCCAATGTTATTTCAATTTCGCTGCACGATCCATGATATCCACGACTCCGGTTCGGCGCCTTATTTCTTCATTTCTTACTCTGTCTCTTAGACATGCACCGAGCATCTGTCTTTCCATGGATCGTTTTTGGGCGTTAAAAAATAAATAAATCAGTATTAAGTAAAGATAAATATAGAGGTACAAAGAGTACATTGTACCCTTCATGCGTAATCTATTTGTATGAAAGCATAACAATTTTCAATTATTCATAAGCGCGGATAATGAAATGATTATTGGTAACATTCTTACTTTAAAATAAATATATATTTGGCCCCTGTATTTAGTAGCCTTACATATCATGTGTACAAGGCTAAGGTACTCGGAAAAAAAATCTTTTTTGTTTGTCTTGGAAACGGGATGTTTGATCACTGATTTTGGTTTATTACTTTTATGAGTCCAATCACCATTGTTGCAAAGTCCAAGAAGTCCAAGAACAATGGCGCGTGATAACTTCTTTTAACGACAGTGTGGATATCTGTTAAGGATATTCCATCTTTTCTGCATTCTGTTTCAAGATTATGGCGTTGTAAACTGAAAATAGGCTTGAAAATGAATGCTTCAAAAACTAAAGTAATTAGTGATGCAAACCAATCATGTAACATCTTAGTAAATGGAGAAAGAATTGAAAATATTGATAGTTATATATACTTGGGACATGAAATAAAGCTCGGCAAAGATAATCAAGAGGTAGACATAGAAAGAAGGCGAGGTTTAGCATGGGCCGTCATTGGTAAGCTCTCATTTATCCTAAAATCACCGAAGTATTTAATTTACGTAAAGCAGAAACTTTTTGATGCTTGTGTTCTCCCTGTACTGACATATGGCTGTGAAACTTTTGTGTTCACGAAAAAATTTTTACACAAATTATCAGTGACACAGAGAGCCATGGAAAGGAGAATGCTGGGTATTTCGTTGAGAGACAGAAAAACCAATACATGGATTAGAGCGAGAACAAAGATCACCGTCGTGGTCCATAGGGCTGCCAACCAGAAATGGAGCTGGGCTGGTCATATAGCCAAAATCACAGACTCTAGATGGACCAAAAAAGTCCTGGAATGGCGACCCAGAACGGGTAGAAGAAGCGTCGGCAGGCCTCAGACAAGGTGGTCTGATGACATAAGACGAGTTGCAGGAAGTGGTTGGATGCGGTTGGCTCAGGATAGGGAAATATGGAGACTAAAGGGGGAGGCCTATGTTCAACATTGGACAAGAGACGGCTGATGACGATGATGATGAAACTAAAAAATGGGCACTGAAATAACAGATGTTCGATACTCTGTGAAGAAATATCACCGCATGGACTATACTCATCATTCCTTTATTTAAACCTATACAGGTAACTTAGATAGCCATTCATAACTTCAGTCAAAAACTTAGGTATTATCATTCATAAGCATTTAGAGTGGCACGATCAGGTTAACGAAGTTAATCGTAAACTTTATAGCAGTTTGCACTTACTTAAAAGATTACAGAATTTCTTGCCAATTAATGTTAAGCAAACATTAGTCCAGAGCTTACTTCTTCCACTCCTTGACTACGCGGATGTATGTTATCCAGATGCTAACTCTGAATTGCTTGATAAGTTAGAACGATTGCAGAATATTTGTATTCGTTATATCTTTAATCTTCGCAAATTTGACCACATAGCCGTGTATCGCACGCAACTACACTGGTTCTTTCTCAGGCATAGAAGAAACATTCACATTCTATCACTTCTTCACAATATTTTAAATAATCCCACTTCGCCTGTTTATCTGAGAGAGCTCATCCAACCTCTTTCACAACACGGACTATCTCTTCGGTCTAGTAACGAGAGAACCCTTTTAATACCCTGTCATCGCTGTAATTTTTTTGCCTCCTCTTTCACAGTAGTACCCGCTCGATTGTGGAATAATCTACCCACTAATGTTAGAGACGCCCCTTCATTATTTACATTTAAGTCAAGATTGAAATGTCACTATCTAAATATTTAAATCTTCCCATCCCCTCTCCTCTCTTCATAGTATGGTGTTATTTTTTTTTATATATATATTTATTTTTGTTAATCGTTGCTTTTAATTTTTGTATAAAATTGAAAGATTCAATATGTCCATGTATTTATAATTTTCTCAAACTGAACGGTTTGGGTAGGTAGGAAGAAATTGACTTAAGGCAATATGCCCGCCCTTATATGTAAATTTATTGTATATGTATATAAAGTGTCAAATAAAATAAATAGCCCCGTGTCCAAAAATTCTTACTTACACATGTATAAAAATTGTCGACCGTCTCTGATTTGAGTTACCGGTTTAGTTTATTTATGAAATTAAATAACTTTTCGATCCTTTCACTAACTCCCTGGAACTAATAATTAGAAGTATTTAGAGAGAGGAGTGAAGGAAGAAAGTTTCGGAGGAAAGATAAACTCAACTAGATGTCTGTCACTCTGAGAAAAGTAGCACTGTTTAATTTTTGAAACATGACTTATTACCGTTTAGGTAACAAACTTTTGCTTGAAATAATTTAATTACTTGATCAAGAAATTTAACCACAACTTTTGAATTTTTTTTATTTAAATTTTTATTTAATTTAAATTTCATTTAATTTAATTGTTGTCGTTTTTCATTCAATGCTTGGCTCAAACACATCAATTTTAGTTCGTGATGGTTTCGTTTGGTTTGATGAGCTAATGATTCACTAGACCCAGCTCATCATGGCGAAGAGCAGGATGATGATGATATTCGGAGATGTTCCGACAGAACATGTTCACTGTAAGTCTCCACTAGAATTATATGTACCATACTTAAGCTACAGGTATTTTTTTTTAAAAGTCGTTCAGCGAAATTCGACATGTTTAACGTTATGAAAAAATATGTTGTTTGCAAACAATTAAAACAAATAAGCAAACCGTCACGCAGTTTCTTATCCGTAGGAGTAGGCTGAGAGGATGCAACGCCACATCAAAAAAGAAATATTTGCGTTCTTATGATTTACCCAAATATTTAATTTTGAGGGCCATTTTCAACGTGTTGTAAATAACTCACTATTAGAAAATGGGAATCGAGTTGGGGTAGAGTGGGATTCGAACCACGGACCTTTGGTCCGTGAGTCCGAGACACTAGCCACATGACCACAACACGTCTTTGCATACAAACCACGCTTCCTCTACATTGATACATCTTCTTATGTACGCACGCCGATTATTCTTACTATTGTAATATCCATCTTCAAGTATTTAACGAACTTAATCGTGCCATGTCTTTCTCATTTTCTGCATCCATCAAATCGCATCGGATATATTTTTAGCCGTTCTTTCGCTATCCATTTGCTCTACATGTTCAAACCAACGCAGCACTCCTTTCTTGATTCTGTCGATAATGCATGTCTCAGTATACATAGTTCAAAAATATCGATATTTGTGCACCTATCATACATCGTTTTTCGACAGCATACAAACATAAATTTTTTTTTTTTTTAATTTTCTTTATTTAATCCAACATAAAATACAAATACGTAGTCAGCAAAAATGTTTATACAATAGGTACGGTACATTCAATATATTTTTATTTATGGATGTAGCCACTCCACTGGCCCACAGGCACGTCCCGGAGTGTCAGTGTATTATTTATTTTATACATAATTGTACATAATTTCAATTTCAATTAAAACATACCTACATCAATAAAACGAAAAAGGATTTTCAAGAAACTAAAATTATATTCTTATATATGAAACTTTTATTTCTCAGCTTCCCGTCTAGTCTATTTTTATTTGACTTTTTTTATAATTATTTTTCAAACTCCATTTTTCACTCCCATACATAAGGGTTGGCACTAAAACTCCATGAACTGCTAGTATTGCTTCCTGCAACAAACATTTGTTTGCCAAGATAGATTTTAGTGCACCGTTCACCCTGTTTCTGGTACACACCCTCCTTTCAACATCTATCTCAGTATTTTCATCCCTAGTACACAAATTATTCTATCTGATTCAGAATATCTCCGTTCACACTGATCTTTGTTGTTTATACTTCAACGAAATAAAGTATACTGTTATTTTATTTCTAGTGAGCTTCATGATGAAGTTGGCTGTAGCATTGCCCGAATATATGTGGAAAGGCCAAGATAACATCATTTGTTGAAAAAAAAACAGCGAATTTTTTTACAAAAAAGAAATATTAGCGTTCTGATAATTATCTCAAGAAATGTGAATAAAACTCACTATTAGAAAATGGAAATCAAGTTGGGGTAGAGTGGGGTTCGAACCTCGGACCTCTGATCCGTGAGTCCTTTACACTAGCCTCGGGACCACAACCTGGGTATAGTATTACCTATATTATAAAACGTAAAAATAAAACGTTAAGCTACCCAAAAATCCCTATAACTATCGAATTTTTTTTTAAGATTACAAAATTATTTTTTTAAAACAATAAAGTGCCTACGAGTCCTTTTGGATTTTATTTTATTTTGATTTCTAAAAGTATTTCATCAAACTCAACACGAAAGGTCTTCTGATTAATATCCAAAAGATTGACTTTAATACTACATCTGAAATGTCACAAAATATTAAGTCAGTCTTTGGCACCAAATCAAAAGTAATCAGAATTTTCGTCTGAGGGAATGAAAGCAATGCGGAGTATTTACTCGTGGGGTAGTTTTGTATCGTAGAAAATGGTTTTCTATGCCTCACGATATGAGTTTAAGCAGATGCGACCAAAGATGTTGAAATGCAGTCTGCGTATTACGAGGATAATCAAAATTGGGGTTGGCAACCTTTGGTCAATGGGATTCTTAAACATAAATATATATGAAGTAAAAATATAAATTTTCGGTATATTGATAAAACCCACTAAATGATAAACTTTGATAAAATAAGTTGAAAATGCTGTTCAATGTTATTTTTTGCAGTTCATCGATTTTAAAAACCCTCTAATTCCTTCGAGGTTTTTTTTTAAAGTTACCATGTAAAAAAACCCATGAAAAATATAAACGAGTACATGAAAATAACATTTTTAGATGTATAAACTTTTATGTATTTATATAATATGAAATATATTTTCTTTACTAACTTTGTATACTTTGTGGAAATCTGTTATTGGTTCTGAGTATAAACTGTATAAACACTATATCTGTTTGTTTACTATAAATATGTATAAAGAACTGTTGATTTCCCAAATAAAATAAAATTAAATTAAATTAAACAATAAAGGCCCGCTAGGGCGTTAAAAATGAATAAATCAAATGAGACTTTGACTCTGGACGTGAACACTATGAACAGACTGTAGGCTTTTGAAATGTGGTTACATCGCAAAATGCTTAAGATATTTTGGACAGACCTGGTGACGAACCTAGAACTTTCAAGTCAAATTAGAACAAACAGACATCTCTTGGCCACCATTTAAAGTATCACTTGCTATATTTAATTTTGCAGGGCAAGATCAAAGAGTCACCGAGGGGCTAGAAGAAGGAAGATGTTCATGAGACTAGACCCGCTTCTGGACTATGGATCAGATTTTCCGGGCAGCACAGGACAGAGCGACCTTTGCCAGAGTTTAGAATACCTGAGAGGGGACTAAGAAAAGAAGAATAAATTAATAAAAAAAAATACTTAATGTTATTAAATATTTGTACAAAACCACTTATCGACTTTTCTTTGTCTACCGGTTTTGAGACATACCCGTCTCTTCTCCAGGACACCAATTAAACCAACATGCAAATCCCACTATACACCTTCACCATATTTGTTGCAGAAAAATAGAAAACCAACACGTCATGCATTTTAATAAGCACATGCACTGATTATGAAAATATTTTATATTGTTGTAAAGAAAAATTCAAAAAAAGGAGAGGGGATAGAAAGAGGAGCTGAAGTTTAATAGGTTTAGGGTGACCATTACAATGGAACATCGTATAACGGGCTATATTGACATGTTTGTCCTAATCCGTTAGATTGAAAATTAAAATGGTCAAATCATTTTTTAAACTTTTTTGATTTTGTAAAAAAATACAAGCATTTGAAATCACATACATTTTTGTCATTTTTCTTTATTTACGTGAGGGTAAGGGGTGGTACCGGTAAGGGCTGGTATGAAGGTGAAACAAGATCTTAATCAGATATTGATAGAAATTAAATATTACAACCAATATTATCTTCTTAAAAAAAAGAAAACCATTCTATAAAAAAAGTTTCAACTAAAATATTTCGATAACTCAACATTATTTTAAGTATAACCAAGAGCATAATTTTACGTAGAAATAAAGGAAAATTGTACAAATATTTATTTGATTTTCAATTATTGTATTTCTTTTTAAAAACAAAAAATTAAAGTTTCGCTTTAAACATTTTAATAATTTTTCTATTGTATTTAAATAATTTGGAAAAAAAAGTTCAATACTTAGTCTTTATATGAGAATGGAAATCACAAAGTTTAGCCTGAATTTGTAATGGCGTAATCTGCCGGTCGCAAAGTAATTATATTTCAGTTATATAAAATTTCAAGAATATTTTTTAATGGAAATACCTTTCAAAATTATTGTTTTTATTTAATTAATGTTTTTTATTCAAAAGAAAAAATTAACCAAATTTAGGTTTTCACAAAGTGAAATATCTACAAAAAAAAAAACAAATGCGTTTTTTTTTTGAAATGTGTTCTTTCATGTGAGTTTTATCGATTGATGAAATAGAACTTTAACAAAACGATATATATGCGAAGTTGTAGCGGTTCAAATATCGTGAATTTTAACCAAACGAAATATCTACATTCCATAGCGTTTTCACAAAGCAAAATATCTACATATTTTATTGGGGTGTTAAGTTTTTTAAAATCGAAAATAAAATCAGAAATAAAACATGATTTCGGCCAAAAAAAAAGATGTGAAGAAACTTCTGGCTTACGGTATAGTATTAATAAAATAATATTATTTGAAATATATTTTGTAATCATTTTATTTGTCCTATTATGTATGTAAAAAATATATAGGATGTAAACACCTTAATGTGTATATTTACATAAAAAAATATATATGAGGTAAATGCCTAAATGTGTATATTTACATAAAAAATATATAGGAGGTAAATAGATAAATGTGTATATTTACATAAAAAATATATAGGTGGTAAATACTTAAATGTGTATATTTACATAAAAAAATATATAGGAGGTAAATACCTAAATGTGTATATTTATATAAAAAATATATAGGAGGTAAATACCTAAATGTGTATATTTACATACTTAGATATGTCAGTAGACATATAAATTTACAAAAAATCAGTTTAAAATGATTTCACGCAAAAGTAAACTTATTTAATTCCCAACAGAAATCAATTTTCCATACATTCCTATCACAAAAATATGTAGATATTTCTTTTGTGTGAAAATTCGTAAATTTAGAACATTTCAATAAATAATTCTACATTGTTGATTTTTAATACATGTGTAAGAATTTTATATATCTATATAATGTAATTTTTATTTCATTTAAAATCTTAATAGTTTTATTTTAAACATGAAAAAATCTTCTCCTGAAAAATGAAAATTTTGTTGATATTTCGGTTTGTAAAAACGGTCCTAGGAACATGAAAGTAAAAACTCTGATGCAATAAATAATACGCCTTTGCGTAAAATAATAAAAAAACCTACTTAATATTAGGTTTTGTGTGTGTCTATGTAAGTGTACGGGGGTTAATTTAATCCATTGGTTGAGGACACCTTACCGCCAGTGTCGCTAAGATGACACATGTACACAGTATGAACGGTGCCTTGAAGGTGTCGGGGGCCATCCACCAGCAGGGAGCGGGCGGTGTTGGTATTCCGAGCATGATTACGGAGAATAACCACCGTCATAATACTATTCTAATTAGAAACCGGGAGATAGCTATTGCGTGATTAGCAGACGGGCAACAACAGAACAGAAGGAGCCGAGACGGCTTCAGAGGTAATCGAAAACTGACTATGCAGGTTCATTACTACCCCAATGTGTAATTATTTTCCCCTTGATGTATAATAGCCTAAAATTTAAACATTTTTTCACAAACATAATTTTCAAGTTTTCCAAATTTTTCTCTAATACTGTTGATCGTCAGTCTCGTAGAAAGAGGTTTTGGGCTCGATTTCTGGCATAGTTGCTTCCAAATATTTATTTTAAAAGGTGTTAGAAGCAACTCTCAACAAATCAATATCTTCAATTATTCACTAAGCAACTATTTACTTATTTATATATACGCCCAATCAGCATTTTTAAGGACATATTCATACAAAGAAAATTATTGTAAAGCAAAATAGAAAGACACAATATTATTAAGTAGACTTTGTGGGAGTGGAAGTGGGAGAGAGGTGTTTATAAGTGAATTTGATTCAGTGATTGTTTGAAAGAAGACAGCTTGTTATCAAATATTTTTTTTAACTTCAATTCGTCAGCGCTTAAAATCTTTTTGGGTTATCCCCGATCACTGGACTACGCAGTTTTTATCAAGTCATGGTTAATTTAATACAAAAATATTTGTTTTTAATATTGTTGACTCCCCTTTGTGCTGCTGCGGATATCCTAACTAATCTTCTTAACACATCCTATGATCTTGTCCCTTTTCCGTTCTCTATGATTACCGAATGGAGCTTTTTGCTACTATCTGTAGCCCTGTTTATAGGTCCTGTCGGATATACAGATCTGGTGGCTTCCAAAAAGAATTTCAAGGCTTTTAAAAAGATTTGTAATCGTTTCGGCGAATTGATCATTATCAATGGGATGGGATTAAATTGATTGGACATGTCCAGTCAGGGAAGAATTCATTTCCCTATTTTTTCAATCCAATGAAGTACATATTTTGTACTTCTGGATTATTTTCTTTCAGCACAAAGATGCTAAGGCTACTAGATTTCAGAAAGCTCTTTCGGGTAGATTTTCTCGTTTGACAACGAGCAAATTTTCCGAGTATGGGGGCACCGCCAAGGAGACTTATGTCCTCAGATGCAATGAGCGGTATGTGGTGGGCAAGCTGTTATTAAAGAAATCAAGACTGGTATGTTTGTTGGCAGACCTAAGAATTCCGGGCATAGGGGAATGAAAACCATACTTAGTTCTATGGTTATCGGTATGAAAGAGTATGTTTTGTCTGAGGTTTCTAGTTGGAATATTTAATTTTATGGAGCTCAGTAGTTCAGGCGCATCAAAGAGTGAGTTGAGAATTTTAAATAGGACTAGAAGGTCAGATTTATTTCGACGGTCTTGAAAAGAAGATATATTTAAGCTAGTTTCTAACTCATTATACGTATACGTCTCTGGATAAACCCAGCCTCCAGCCTATATTTCTCAAAAATTGATGTTGAACTGATTCAATATTCTTGATGTGAACATCATAATATGGAGACCAGATAACAGAGGAATATATTATTGTTATCAAAAACATTTTTCACTTTGTGGTATGACATTTTACACTTATTTGTTTATAAATTTGTATAAACTTAGTTGTATAAACTTAGTAGGTTTCGAGGTTACTACCTCATCGTCAGGAATTTAACTAACTTATAATTACACGCGTTGCTATTTATATAATAAAATATTGTATGAAAGAGACAGAAAATTGAAAGAAAGAGAGAGAAAGAAGATAAAATAAATCATAACGGGAATAGTTTTAAAAGAGGACTCGAAGTTAAATTAAATTGATTAATTATTATTTGAAGTTTTTGATTAATGGTAAATTAGAAAAGCCAAAAGTGCGGCGACTATCCCACTTTTACCCTACATATATTGTGGTACTACAGGCCTTACATCTAATCATCATCATTATTACCTTGCCGCACCTAATGGTGCATAGGACAATGGTACTATGAAATATTCTATTGTAAAAACACCTTTTTAAATAAATATTTTATGTCGACCCTGTCGAGAATCGAACCCGAGACCTCTTGAATGATAGGCAAACGCGCTGACCACTAAACCACGACACCGGCAATAAAAAACACAACATCTATAAAGTAGCACTTTTCAAGTCAGGAAACGATTTCACAAATAAATATGTTTTTTTTTGTAAAAAAGTTTTCAGGCGTTGCCTGGTATGTTAAATAATTTTCATCCCAGATTTTTTATCATAAAGTATGGAGAGGCTGAGCAATTGCATTCAAACTACTTTTTATCAACTCGAGACTAATTCCATCTTCTCTCGGCGCTTTCCTGTTCTTCAGGCATTTTACTGCCTTGATGATTTCATCAATGGTTGGAGAATGGTCAAGGATATTTGCCGCACTAGGGATGTTTTTTTTAACAGCCTCTGCCGGAATATCGAATAAGTCCGAGGATAGTGGGCGATTAAGGACCCCGCAGAAATGATTAAAAAATAATAATATTTAAAAAAAACACTGAACTTCTTTATCGTAAGGATGTGAAATCATTACGATGATGATTGATAATATTGATTATTTTTATTATTATTGACGACGACGACGATGACGACATTGACGATAACGACAATGATACTGTTGACAATGACGATGACGTTGATGGTTATGACGACAGTGATAATGATGATTATTGACGACGACGACTATGACGACATTGCCGATAGCGACAATGATAAGGTTGACAATGACGATGACGTTGATGGTTATGACGACAGTGATAATGATGATTATTGACGAAGACGACGATGACGACATTGACGAAGACGACGAAGACGACGAAGACGACGAAGACGACGAAGACGACGAAGACGACATTGCCGATAACGACAGTGATAATGTTGACAATGACGATGAAGTTGATGGTTATGACGACAGGGATAATGATAATGATAATGATGACGATGATTGTAATTGATAAGTCTAAATAATATAACGCTGACTAACTTTATAAGCTTTCATTAATAAAATGTTTTATTTCAACATACCTCCCTCCTGTAATTCCATTTGAATCTATAAGTCGAGAAATATGCTTTCAATGCTTCAAAGCAGTTTCCTAATTTGTGTTTAATAATTTTATTTTAAGTCGAATCTTCCTGATAGACTTTAAGATGAAAGAAAAATCAACGTTTTATTTTACACAGCGGGTCTTTCGCCCTTGGGCGAATTTCGTATTTTTCTTTGAGATTTTTACGAAGAATAGAAAATTATCTCACTCACAATTAGAGCAGGTAAAGTGATCTTTATAATTTCCTGGAGTCTACGGAGTATCTGCTTTTTTTTATTATTTACTAACCGTGAAAATTTTATTCGGAGTTTGACCCCCATAAAGATACGTTTTTTCAAAAAATTCTGTACCTCAGAGGCAGACGGATGAAAATCCAAACACCAAATCTTCAAAACAAGTCTAAAGATTGTACTCTCTCTAAGTAATTTCTAATAATTTATAGCATTAATTTGTATTTATAGTATCTTTATACATTGGTTATTTCGTTACTAGTCTTAAATTTCTTCAAAATCAATGGACATGATCATAAACTCGATACGAAAATCGAAATGTCATTTCAACTAATTCTGGATTTGCATTCGTCTGCCTCTGAGGTACAAAATTAATTGTATAAAATAGATTGATGTAGACTTTTGTTTCATGAATTTTCGTATACCACATAGACCAACGAGACTTTTTGATTCACAGTCGACATCAAAATACTAAGTATTAATTGAACTCGAGAATTGCCTACGTGCGTGTAGCGGCTTGAAAATCAATGCATTGATGATTTTTATTTATTTTATACCTCTTCGCCGATGATCAAGTCATGTGTCCTGAAAGACCATAATGTAAAAGCTCTATGGAATATAAATTTACGGCCGTTCAGATGCGCCATGAGTTTTTCGGGTTATTATGCCATGTGTCGTTCGCTTTCCTGCGACGTTTTGAATCGCATTACAGGAGAGTTAATTATCAGGGTCGATGTTATTTGTGTAGAGATATATGTAAGATTACAATAATATTAATAAATTTCGTCATTTTTTATAGCGCTGTTTTCGCGAGTAATCACTTCGAGGGCGCTGTACATTAAAAATATATATAAGGTTTATCTTCAGGCTGACTCGTAATTACTATTTACTAACAGACAAATTTTATATTAATATACGTATTACTTATTTATTTTATTTTATTTATATATTTTTTTTGCACCACAACAGGAGGCCAAATAACAGAGGTGAATTTCATCACAAAACACCCAGGCTTGAGTAAAATCTCATGTAGTTTTTGTGTTCTCCCCGGGAATTGAAGTATGTGTCCTAGCCAACCGAATCGCCGCCGCTTAGCGACAGTTGTCATCGGAGATTGTTGCGTCCGTTCTTTTATTACTTCGTTCTTCACAAAGTCATAAAAAACAGCTTACCCCAGTATGTTATTCGTTGCGTAGAAGATTCTGCTAAAAACAATACGCCCACTGTACGTACAAGAAAAATTCAATAAAAAAATCATTTCTCGCAAGAGAATGATTCTCTATATATTTATCCGCTCTTTTAAAAGTCAATATCTTTCCTTTGTTCTGTATTCTTCGCAATAAAAAGCAATAAATCCAGCTTCAAACAAAACACCCTCTAAATACACAGGCAAAAGAGGATCGTCAAACTTATTGGATTTTTTCATTTCAATTCAACTTTTGAGAAATTCAAACGTCTGGAATCCAATTTCAGAACTGAAAAATATATGCCATGTCATTGGAAATTTATTAGAGAGCTTTGTTTTTGCTGATGTTTTTCTGGGTTACTGAGTTTTAGCCCTTCCTGCAGGCCTTCCGGACTGCATTTCCTGTAGGATCTGAGAATACGTATTTTTTTAATGTATTGAGCTTTAAAAATATTTTTTTATTATTAATCTACTCACGACTTGTAATGTTATATTAACACACAAAAATATAAAATCATTTTTTTTTTTTAAATTAATTTCATAAAAAATATAAGTTTTTGTAAAATTCTAAACATATCTACTTTTACACATCTAGTAAATGTTATCACTGTAACTCTCCAAAAGAAGATACTAACTCTTGTGCTTAGAGAGTGACTTATTATACTGTTTTAGTTATTTATTTATGAGAGTTTATATAATTTTAAATACGAGTACATGAGAAATAAAATACAAACATAGGATATATAAAAAAAAACATAAAACAATAATAAATTCATACTAATTAAAATTAAATGTTGTTTTTACACGTGTTAAAAAAAATACTTAAGATTGACTTTGATTTATTTATTGATATATTATTTTTAATAGTTTTTAGTTCATTGGGAAGATTTTTGGAATTTTTTACACCTTTGAAGACAAAGTTATTTTGACCATGACTTGTATGTATTTTAGGATTTTTAATATTATGTTGATATCTTTCAAATTCTTTTACTTTTTCTTTTTTTTAATTTGTATAATATAATTTATTTTATAAAGAGTGTCTACTGCATGAACCTTAAATGTTTTATATGGGCTTTCCGTATTGAATGTTGAGGGTTTCTTTAAAATTACTTTGATAATTAATCTTTGTACTATTTTAAGATTTACATCTACATGCAAGGACAAGTGACATTCTAATATCTCCACCTACCACCACGGAGAAATGTAAAACATAATAATTTTATTTATTTTATTTTTTACAATAATGGCGGACTTGACGCTTGACTCGCGCATGGAAGGTGAGAACACAAAAATTAAAATGTGATTTTTCTCAAGCCTGGGTGTTCTGTGATGTAATTCACTACTGTAATTGGGCATCCTTGGCCTGTAGTGGTGTTAAAAAAAAAAATATATATATATAAATTTATTGCATAATATAAGTATACAAATTTATTAACAGGGAATCTATATAAAATTAGTGAATATAAAATGAAAACGGAGAGTTTTCTGTTAAGGATAGTCTCCATTTAACGTGGCTCAGCCTGTTCTAAGATGAAGATATTTTATCTTTTATATGTCATAGTTCCTTGTCTGGTATCTAAAGTGTAAGACTGATCATTTTACCTTGATAAAATAAAAATATTTAAAAACGCCTTGCGGTTGGTATACAAATGCAGTGCCTTATGCACAATTAGGCGTAGAAAGATAAATGATAAACTAATAATAAATACGGTCACAAAAAAAATTGTAAATCATGTCATTCTTATAAAACAACTTTGAGTGTTGAAGTAGGTACTATTCATGCTTTTATATTTAATTAACTCGAGTTTGCTGTTTGTGCTACACTTGGGATAGTTTGTGCTAGACAAAGCATTGTTTGTGCTACCGGTAGCACACATTTATGTAGCAGTTAGCACAAATAATAATGTACTGAGCATGGAGCGCATTCCTTGCAAATACCGGAAGGTTGAAATTTAACTTGACAATATATGTATACCCTGTTTCCCTGTTAATATTTAAATAGAAAATTCTTGTGAATTACAAAGGTCTTGAACACTTTAAAAAAATGAACTTCATGACGTATTTACATTGCGCAAAATCACCAAATAAATTTAATATGCCGACCGGTTTCAGAACATAACTGTTTCTTTGTCAAGGCTAATAAACATTTAGGGCCAGTTGCGTAAAAAAAGGTAAGTTAAATAAAGTTTAATGTTAAATCATTGTTACGTTTTCGTCATAATGGGTAAAGAAGTTCTCACGAAAAAGTAAAATTGAACTCTTACCCATATTAAAAAGCAACAATTATTTAGTTTAAAATATTATTTAACTTTTTTTATGCAACTGGCTCTTATAGGTCCAACTAAACTATTGGCAGATTAAATTTAAAACCTTTTTTCCGTGTCCAGGTGGATAAAGAATACTGTTTGGAGTGTGAAATAGAACCAGAAACCTAATTCAGTGTTTTCGACTGGATGCCTACCTCAGGTAAAAAACCCGAAAAACGAAATCAAGTTTGGATCGGATAGCGCCTTTAGTATATTTGAGAATAAAAGTTATTGAAAACAGAATTTAAATGCAAGCAAATATGTGAATAAAACCACTGATTGATATTTCCATGTTTACCGATTTCGAGACGTACCATCGTCATGCACTAACTACACGAACATGCAAATCCCACTATACACCTTTACGATAGTAGTTGCACAAAAATATAACCTCCACGTGCGGACATGGAAAAATAGGTAAATAAGTATATGCAAATATTTACTAACATTTACTGAAATGTTTGACCACAAAGTTTTTAATTTTTTTTTTAATATAAATATTTTCGTTCTTAGTTCTCGAAAACGAAAGCCATTTTCATGACAAGTGTACAAGTTTGGAATTTGTCTAAGGGAAGACACCATTGCAGGAGACTGCTGCGAGACATTACATAGATTTATTTAGTTTTTTTTTTCTTAAAAAAAATCATATATGCGTTCTTATGATTTACCCAAATATTTTATTTTGAGGGCCATTTTTAACAAGTTGTAAATAACTCACTATTGGAAAATAGGAATCAAGTTGGGGTAGAGTAGGATGCGAACCACGGACCTTTGGTTCGTGAGTCCGAGACACTAGCCACAGGACCACAGGACCACAACCCGATTCATAAAAAGTTAATGCTTTAAATTTGAAAAATAGGATTACTACTGAGTAGAAGAAAAACAGTAGATTTATGGGAGTTTATTTTAACCCTTTCAGCCTGGCCATTCGAACATACACGAATTTTAAGTTTTTTTTATTCTCGTGCCTACCGAAATTCAAAAGCGGCCAGTTTATTTTTCAATTATTGAAACACTGAAGTACGTCTCAATTTTTTATAATAAAGAAGTCTTAGCATCTACAGGGCTCATGTCAATAGCTGGTTTAAGTGGCCACTTTACACACTGTGAACATTCACCATTCTGCCCATAGTAGAACATCTATATTCCTTCAATTCTTTTATCTGTTGAAGGTTTTGAAGTTGAAGAGCTGTTCAATTTTTTTATTTTTTTTAAAATTAAAATTTATATGTGCACACATTGTTAATTTTTTTATTATCAAAATAGTCCTGGATTGGTACCTGACGCGTTAGACTAACCTTCATGTAACGAAAATGATTAAGATACGCTGTGATAAATGTACATGTAAAACTGCCGTGTTATAGTATTTATGTAAGATAATACTTTTTTCTTTTTTTTCTTTTTTATATTATATTGAAGAGTTTATATTATATTAAATGCTAGCGGACCTGACAGACGTTGTCCTGCCCAAACGTTGCCCTGCCTGTTAATTAGCTTGGTAAAATACTTTTCATTGATAAGTAGGTACCTAGGTACTTGTTTATGGTTGAGTTCGAAAACAAAAAATAATTAATTTTTAATTATAGAATTCTTTTTGAAAATATCAAACTCGGGTCTTCTCACCAACACATGAATGCGATTTCCAAAAATGTATCGAATGTCAGTTAATATTATTTTAGTATTACCAAAAAACCAGTAAAAAGAAGTAAACAGGAAGATATGATATGATATGAGAAATGTAAGGAAAGAATCTGATTGCGATCCATAAAAAGCAAATGTCGTTTGTAAACATTCACAAAAAACAACTACCTTCCATTTTTTCTGCATATGCATTCTTGTCGAATGCAACCCTGCTAAAAACGATTTTTGCTTCTAACTTTTTTTTTACAGGAAAAATTTTAATGTTTACGAACACGCGCAGCGCAAAGATATACATTTTGCTGAAAACCGTACGCAAATCGGTTAAGCGGTTTAGGAAAAGTTCAGTGACCTCACACGTACAGAAAAAATATGTAAATAAAGATGTATTTTCGTGAGGTAAAAGGCACTGTGTGCCGTGTATATTAATAAATAAACAAAGTTTTCAGTTAAATAATTGTTGCGATTTTGTCAAATGTGCCAAATGATTTGTTTTCTTTAACTTTTACGTCGGAAATCCTTTGTTCATTTTGACGAAAACTTAAACATTAAACATTATTTAACTTAACCCATTTTATGCAACTGGCCCTTAATATAATACATTTAATACTTTGCACGTGCAATCCGCTGGACTAATACCTGGGTTTTAAGAAGGAGGTCTTAAAAAGGAGGACTTAAAAAGGAGGTCTTAAAAAGGAGGCCTTAAAAAATGTCTTGTTTCGGCGAAAATTGAAAATACAAATTTTAAGCAACAGATACAATAATAAAAAGAAAAAAATATTTTCGATTATAATGCCTATGCAAAAAATCTACATATGTCCCATTTAAGTAACCCTTAAAATAACAAATAACACCCTGTGATAAATTCGTCCCTTTCGTCTGGTCGTGTTAACACTTAACCCTCTCGGGCCCTGTCAGGGGTAATCTAGTCTAGGTCCCATCTAGGTGCCACTATACGGAGATAGATTGTGATTAATCGCCACTAAGGGGGTTAAGGCGTGGGCGGGGAGGATTAATACCCCTCTACTTGACCGTGGCAGTCTATTATTAAATTTAATTTACCGAATTTTTACTTGTACATTTAGAAACTCGTAAAATGTGGTAAAAAAATATAAATAATGATAAAAAAGCTTTGAAAAATAAAGATCTTGTTTTAAAAACTTCAAACGTCACAAACCAGTAATTTTCCAGGGGAGTGTTTTTATTTAATTTGGAAGTTTAACAAGGATATTTATTTATTTATACCTTTACATTGTTTGTATTCTTTTTTTTTATACAGAATAATGTTCCCTCACTGGGGTGTCTTAGCCATTTAACAAAGTTAACATAAAAATTACAATAAAAAAAGACGGAATCAATCCAATTAACCTAACTATAACTGACATAATAAACAATAAAAAAACAAAAATATTCATAAAAAAACATAACCAGTTTATAAAGACGAATTATAAAAAAATTCATAGAAATTTTAAGTAAGCATTGGTATTATTCCTCAATTATAGAACGCTAACATCTTTTATAAATTATATAATTGAAGTGTGTAGCTTGATTTTATAAATTTGAGTCGTAATATTTTTTTACGTAAAGACAAAAAAATTAAGAAAAGAGACGAGAAAATAAGAAGTTTCAAAAGAAAATAAATTACATACACAACACTAAAGATTAGACCCTTATTTTTACAGTTATGTAATTTTTATAATCATTTACTCTATTATGATAAATATCGTAAAGTTTTAATTGAACACCACGGGTAAACTATTGTTTTTACATCTTTAAATGGAATAAAATCATAGCTATACATTTGTTACAACAAAGATAAAGACTCTGTGTCACTGATAATTTCTGTAAATTTTTTTTCGTGAATACAAAAGTTTCACAGCCATATGTCAGTACAGGGAGAACACAAGCATCAAAAAGTTTCTTCTTTAAATAATGTAAATACTTCGGAGATTTTAGAATATATGATATATTTATTATATTTTGATAGATTTCAAGATAATGATTTATCGATTTGTTACATTTTATTCAACTTTATCCGCAAACAAATTACCCAATGGATAAATATCGCGTGATAGCTAAACAAATACACGACGATACAACACCAATCCATATAACCGATGCGGGAAAATAGTAATTGTATGCAAACAAGTTGACATGTTGGCATTGTAAGCCGATTGTCAAGATCCATATCAAAAACGGTAGAAATTTTTATGTATGCACAAACAACAGTGAGATATCTCTGAAGAAGACATTCTGAGATAATCGTACTTTGAGGTGCGCAAACAGACTGAATTAATATCTTCAACGAAACACTGCGAGCCGCGCCGATCACACCCGCACGAGCCTTACTAGTTTGTATATTGAAAACAAATTATGCGCCCAAAATCGGCGAAAATTGACAGGTTAATTAATGAATTAATTTACTTTTAAACTATTTATTCTACATTTTTCAAAAACATAAGTCCCAACTTCATGGGACTAAAAGTCTTGTGTTGAGTTAGGACGAGTAATCAGTTAACAGAGACATACGAGTATATTAACATATTACAACAGAAATGAAGAACATTTTAGAGAAGGTAATATCGTGGGTATACTGGCATAAAACGTTCAATCAAAAATATACGGATTTGACTTAATGATGCTGTTTTGTAAAGTTTTTAACGCTCTACAAACTGGCAAAATACACTAAGTCATTTTAAATGTCATATGTCTGTGTTTTTATAAATACATTTAATGTTAAGTCGTATAAGCGGCATTTTATTCAGACTAAAAGCTTTAAATAACTTAATATTTAATTAACATAAAATTAAGAAACGGAAAAATTAAAAAAAAAAAATGAGCATTTAACATCTTACTATGTTTAAATAAGATATAAAACAGTAAAATTGGAATAAAACTTAAATGCTTGAATTCTCAAAACAGGGGTTTGAGACCCACGATATAGAAAGTCGTAGTAAGTTATTGGCCTCGTGGTGTAATAGGCAGCGCATTTGCCTACCATGCAAGAGGTCTCGGGATCGATTTCCGACATGGTTGATATGAAATATTTATTTAAAAGGGTGCTTTTACACTAGAATATTTCATAGTCCCTGGACTGGTACCTGAAGCGTAAGACTGATCACCTTACCTTCATGTAACAAAATTGATCGAGATATGCTGCAATTAGTGTACCAATCCAGTGCCCTATGCACCATAAGTGCGGAAAGGGAATGATGATGATGAATATAGAAGTCAAGGAATCTAATATTAACAGCTCCTCAGGGAATTAAATCCAGTCCTTGTCTACGAAAATAAGGACAAAATCAAAATATTGTTGATACGAGTATATCACCACAAACATAATATTTATTTATTTTTTTACAATCGTTATCTGCATTATTTGACAGGCTGTTTAATCCATGGCGTAATGAAGACTATAAATATAAGTTAATCGATAGAAAGCATATAGCTGCTTAATTTACAGGTTCAAAATATTTCTTTGACATTTTTTTGATAATTTTTAAACTGTGTATCTTTTTATTTGACTCCATAATTTTTAAATAACTGTTTAGTGATAATTTGTTTTAAATACTGTATTTGACTTATTCCACGTACATGTATGTATTTTATTGTATATGCAACTTATATGTAAAAGACACTAAGAGCCGTTTATTTCAATAAAATAAAAATAAAATAAAATAACTGCCTATATGTACAGAAAAAAAGATTCATATTATCCGCAAAAGCCGTATTCTGCAAGTGGATTGCCCGATTAATAATGTTTAATGTGTGAATTTGGACTTGCATTTGAACGGCTTCTGGGTGCGTAAAACAGTACATGAGGTCTCGCTAAAGTTTAATTATTGGCAACATACAAACTTATCTCTTTCAGTATATTAAGATTATATATGTTTTCAGAAATCAGCTTATAGAAGTGTGTCCAAAAAAAAATTGAGGACGAGATTTGAGGATCTGAAACATAATAATAATAAAAATAAATAAATACAGGTATTCTTTGAACCCTGTCAGCTCCGAAACCTCGATGATTAGTATGGGCAAGAAGACACATTAGCAATCATCATCACTATGGCAGCATCATCTGGATGGCATGTGATGTTGATGACCTTATCTCCCTTAGTAGATTCACTAATTTTTTTTATCTTTAAAAGCGTTTTATTATACATGTTTGTTCTGCTTGTGTAAGAAAAGGTTTTAGGCATATATATTATATATGTTGTTGTATATTTAGTTATAAAGGTGCTAAACTTGCTTTAATAATAATAATAATGTTTGGATAATTTATATGGCGCCATTTTTGTTTCTTTGTTGTTCTCAATATGTGCTATTTTCTAAATGCTAATATTATTTATGTCCCGAATTGAGTTGTTGTAACTCCTGGGAATGTAATTCAACGTATTATACTTGTAAAATACTTTGTGTTATATGAATTAAAAATAATAATGAAAAAATATATATTTAAAGAAATATTTAAAACAAAGTAAAATTGTAAAAATAAACTATTAAAAAAAAACCACTGCTTTGCTTACTTCTGAAGGGGAAAAATGAGGGGAGCGCGGCGCAGTATCAGACTTCCCCCTTCCCCCTTCTCGTTGCACCCCTGCAGAAGTAAGCAACCATTTGCTTTGTTTGATATTTTATTTTTTAAATTAAATATATCGTTCTAAAAAAAATTTTAATCTGCCACTATGTATTCTTGCTCATACTGATCATCGTGGTTTTGGATGTGACAAGTTTTAAAGAACACCCTGTATAAACAGCAAACTCAAATATTAGGGAAAAAAGTATGTCGTGTGTAATTTACGTAACCAATTACGATTAAGTAGTCTCTAATCAGATAAATTTGTTTTGAAATACGAATCTTAGTATAAAATAATTGTTTCCTGACATTCCAATAAAATAAATCATTTTACATTTTTTGTAGACATACCGTTCTGTTAACGATTTGATATATTTTATATTAATTTATTTTACAGAAACAAACATTCGACAATGATATAATAACATAAAAAAGATATGGTTTAAAGACAGACCAGCGAAGTTTCTAAATAAAAATCATACATTTAAATTGGGGTACAACAATAGGGTGTGTTTATGTGTATTTGTATGAGAGTTAAGTGTACAGGTGTATTTGTGTGTATTTATGTGGGAGTAAGTTAGTGTTCAGGTGTGTGTAAGTGTGTGCATCATTAAATAGCAAGTGGGATCGTATCGCAGCCAGAAAGAATAAGTCTTAATTTATTTTTTAAATAAATTAAGGGGCGTGTTAAATATATCAATAGATGAAAAAAAAAAGCATTATAGTTAGAGCAAGAACGATAGAGGAAAGAATGTTGTGCAAAGTTGGTGCTACAGACTGGCAGATGGAATAAATATTTATTTCTTGTCACGCAAAAGAGAACATTAAGATTAATTTAGGAGAGTAGGTTAAAAGAGTCTATTTTATTATTTAATAATTTATATCAATGGCATAATATAGATATAGTGCGTCTATTTTCAAAGGTAAAACATCAATTTTGTTTAGCAGATTGGCTGTAAGTGCAAAGCGTTTTATTGTTTTATTGTTCTCTATTGTAATATGTTAATATTACCAGCTTCTAAGGAGGTTGAATCCGGTTCTTTTCCTTTTTTTAAATTGTGGTACAACAAAAGAGTGTGTTTGTGTGTATTTATATGACAGTAAATGTATACGTGTGTTTGTGTGTATTTGTGTGAGAGTAAGTGTTCAGGTGTGTGAATGTCTGAGCATCATTAAATAGCAAGTGGGATCGTATCGCAGCCAGAAATAATGAGTCTAATTTATTTTTAAATAATTTAAATAAAGAGTTAAACACATCAATAGATGAAATAAAGCAATATAATTAGAGCAAGAACTTTCATCAATTATATATCGCAAGCAAATTAATGTTAAACTCTTATGATGAAAAAGCATACCCAGGTAATACAAACTTTTCGTTGCGTGTATAGAGGTGATTGATATGATGTTTTTAGTTCATAAAGATATAAGTGAATAAATTAATATGCAACCTGCTAAGTTCTCATTAATCAAACTGAATAAAAACAATAAATGCTTGATGGAGTGTAGGATAAAGCATTTTATTTGATTAACTTTTCTATTGTATGTTAGAAGTTGTCGTGGTATGATAAATGTACCGCTTGAATATAAAAGCGAGCCCCTAATATTAAAATCATTATTATTTAATAAAAACACCAACAAATAAAGAAATCTGAAGCTAATTTGTGCGTACTTTTTTAACCCGTAAAATCCCAACTTTCTTTTCTTTTTTTTTTCGCATTTGACTAGAAGTACTTATATTATTTCAACTCACTTAATATCGCTGATAAATAATTTGTATGTGAACAACACAGCTCAAGTGAAAGTGGACAACTCTTTGTCGACAAGTTTCAGCACAGAAAAGGGAGTCCGCCAAGGATGTATGTATTCTCTTTTCGTCTTTATTCAACTTGTACGGGGAACACATCATGAGAAGAGCATTTGAAGGCTAGAAAGTAGGATTCAAAATTGGTGGTTGCCTAGTCAACAACCTCAGATTTGCGGATAATACCACATTACTTGCTAAAGACGAGCTGGAAATGGCAAATATATTGGCTCGGGTAGCAACAGAAAGTTGCAAATTTGGGTTGGAAATAAACAGAACTAAAACAAAAATAATGATTGTTGACAGAGCCAATATGCTACAACCATCAAATAAACCCCAAAACTTTAAAAAAGTGCAAGATTTTGTTTATTTAGGCTCATCCATCTCTGCGCAAGCAGAAATTAAAAGACGCATCCTAATCGCAAAAAATGCCATGACTCAAGTGACTAAAATTTGTCGAGATCAAGGCATCTTGAAGGAAACTAAAATGTTCATAGTGCGTACGCTTGTGTTCCCAATATTATTATATGGCACAAAAACGTGGACAATGAAAACACGTAAGCAGGAGAGAACATGAGGGCATTGGAAGCAAAGATAGCTAATTCTCGTTTTAGTGTTTTGGAGAAATATAACAAAAATTGCTACACTAATGCCAAAGAGAGTCTTAATTTAAGATAAGAGAAATTAAACTTTAAGATACTAATAAATTAGCTTTCCTAGAAACACGAATTCAAAAAACTTTCTTAATATTTGTATGGCACGGCCATTTTGAAAGTTTAAACCTCAAGCCTGATATAAAATAAAATGACTGATGGATATTGCTTTGCTTCACTTTTTTCAAACCATCAAAAGTATGATATTAAACTACGTTTGTAATTCAACTCGTGCTTTTTATAAAAAAAAAAGTTTATAAACTAAACATGATTTAAGCCCGTATTATCAATGGTTTTTTGAAAAAACGGTTAAAAAAATATGTTCCCTTAGAGAAAAGACACGGGAGTCTTTGCCGTTTTGTAGTCAAAAATGCCGAAATTATCACAATACACTATTTTATACGTGAATGAAACACCGGCGTCCACTTTCGTCATAATAATGCTTTTTTGAGTCGAAATAAAAATCTGTGGTCCATTTTTACATATTACCCTGAAAAAACACTTTTCATTGATAAGTAGATACCTTGGTACTTGCTTATGGTTTGATTCCAAAACATCAAACAATTTATTTTTTAATATGAAATTCTTTATGCCAATGTCAAACTTAGCTCTTCTCATCAACAGGGGTGCACTTTATTCATGAATGCGATTTGTAAAAATGTATTGAATGTCAGTTAATATTTTTTAAGTATCACCAAAAATATAGTAAAATAAAATAAATGGGAATAAATTATAAGAAATGTAAGGAAAAAATCTGATTGGGATCCATAAAAAGCTTATGTTGTTTGTAAACATTAAATTTTTTTTTTTTTTAAACACAAAAAAACAAAATCCTTTTCCATTTTTTTGTATTTTTATTCGTTCTCGTCGAACGCAACCCTGGTAGGTCTATACAAAAAAAGATTTATGCTCCTAACTTTTTTTTTAAGATTGAAAATTTAAATATCTATGAACACGCGCAGTGCAAAGATTTACATTTCACTGAAAACCGCACGTAAATTGGTTAAGCCGTTTAGGAGGAGTTTCGTGACTTCAAAGAATTGTATTTATAAAGGTTATGTAAATTGTTACTCACTTATTTGATTTGATATGTCTGTCCTGCTTATTTTTAATCCAGATATATTATTTAAATTTTTGCTAAATATGTTTCAAGTTATACGAATACATCTAATTGGGATAGCAGAGCCTATAATTTAAGAGGAAGTTCAGTGTTCTATTTTTTATTTGTTATTAGACTATTAAAGTAAGCAAAACATTTTTTAAAAAATTTTTATATATCGTATTATTAGCGCTAAGATTTTTTAAAGTTTTGTTTTTCTGAAATAACTCCGCGTGTGACGACAAAGGTTCTTTTCCGGTTATTCTCGATCAGTTCTTCACATTGGTCCATCCACGGCAAGCAAACCGGAAGTCTTCCATAACTCTTATATCGTAGGTTGATTCATTTGAACCAGTGACGTCGTTCAAAGTAGTTCGTTTTTATTAAAATGTTTTTTTATTTTTTCTTTCGTACACTCTTAGGAAACTTTGCCATACTATTAAATGCTCAATATTTTAACCGCGCGCGCAAGAAAACATTTATTGTTTCCCATTTCCCGTAGGGCTAAAGTTCCTCATCCTCATTTTTTTCTCTATGAATAAATATTGTATATTTATTTACATTTATCTATATATTAAATATATAAAATTATATATTTATACAAAGTTGCTTTGATTATATAACCTCGTTCTAAGCCAGTCAAAAAAAAAAATACAGGAATCAATATTTAGAAAAAATAAATAAAGCCTGTAGACTTAGTGAAAAACATAGTAAAAAAGATAGTTGATAACTCAGTAACAAATGTAGTAAAACACATAGTAAAAAATATATTTATAAACCCAATAAAATACGTACCAAAAACAAAATACATCGAAAAAGACAGTCAGAAAAAAAATATGTATGGAAAAAAAATATTTAAAAAAAAGAGTAAAATACGTACTAAAAAGAAAAAACAAGTAAAGATAAAATAAAAAATATTTTTTTTTGTTCGTCTGTTTGTATTCCTAATAAAATAAATAACCCTTTTTGGTATCCAAGCAAATATAAAATATGTTTTTTTACGTGTGATTTTTAAATATTTTCGATTTTTTTTTTACTTAAATAACGTTAACCAATTAACACCCATGTATGATTCGTTAAAAAATTATTTAATAACCAAAGTTTGTAAAACTTCTCTAAAGGATTTGCAGTCTACTAAATATTTAAATTTGTTTAAAAATATCTTAATAAGGTGAAACAATTATCCGATTTTCATTGGAAGACTTAACTCAGTATTAAGTCAATTATAATATTACGTTTTACAAAATAAACGTCAACTCAATAAATTAAAAATAAATTTAATACCAAGTACATCCTTTGGAACAAATATACATAAATACAAAGAACCTACAGTTTTAAATTAAATTCTTAAAGAGATAATGAAATATAACATTGTGTTAAAGAAAACAGCTTGCTTAAGAGAAGATACACACATTCATACAAGCTCGCACGTATAATGGTATACATACGAATACACCCCGATTAGGTCCGTAAAGTAATTAACAACCTTCTCCACTCAGCTATGCGAAAGCTTTCCTCAAGCTCTTTAAGGAGACAAATTACAAAACCTCTTGCTACGTAAACTGAAATGACAGAAAATAGGAGCAAAGGAAAAAAGAAGATATTTTTTTCTTTCTTTTGTTCAATTTTATAAATTTGAAATAGTTCAAAAACTTCCCATAAGTTCGTGCGGAAATAGATGTACAAAAAAATGTAAATCTGTAAGAAGTCTACGCATTGAATATAGTCCAAAACCAGACACGCGCATCAAACTGAAGCCAACTAAACTACTCATTAAGAAGTTTTATATTTTGGCCATTAGTTCGCACAGAGGCACTCCTTACATGTTGGTCCAAGATCGTTCAATCTTCTAACCAAGGAACCACAAAACATTAAATCACCGGTACTGTTTAAAGTACGTTTGGGGTCTTGGATTAGCATGGAAGGAGCAGATGGACACATTCATAAAAATAAAGAAAAATTAAAAATAAATGCATACTGCAAATAAATCATATTTTTGTGATTTCAGCATATTATGTTAATTTGGTCTTTCTTTTATTTTTCTTTTATTTTTTCTTTTCTTTTCTTTTCTTTTCTTTTCTTTTCTTTTCTTTTCTTTTCTTTTCTTTTCTTTTCTTTTCTTTTCTTTTCTTTTCTTTTCTTTTCTTTTCTTTTCTTTTCTTTCTTTTCTTTTCTTTTCTTTTCTTTTCTTTTCTTTTCTTTTCTTTTCTTTTCTTTTCTTTTCTTTTCTTTTCTTTTCTTTTCTTTTCTTTTCTTTTCTTTTCTTTTCTTTTCTTTTCTTTTCTTTTCTTTTCTTTTCTTTTCTTTTCTTTTCTTTTCTTTTCTTTTCTTTTCTTTTCTTTTCTTTTCTTTTCTTTTCTTTTCTTTTCTTTTCTTTTCTTTTCTTTTCTTTCGTCATACCATATATTATATGTGCTCTTAACTTTTTAATAATTAAAAAAGGAATGGCCCACGCTCAGACGCTGTAGTCTTTGTGGGCATTTTTTCCAATTCATGTTGGAGTTTAATTTTAAGATGTATTTTTCTAAAGTGTATTTTCGTAATTATATTTCTATGTAAATAGTATTTGTATGGAAAAATAAACAAATAAAAAAAATATAAAAGTACAATTGCCTATTTAAATTAAACTACGCCGTGTTGTGTCGTTTTTAAGTGTCAATATACTGCTGGCATTAAAAAAAAATAGGGTGGGATAATATTTCGTGTATAAGTAGAAATAAATACATTCATTACTCTATATGTACACATATGTATAACAACAATTATTAAAAGAAGTCGAAAAAAAACACTTGCTTTTTACTGAAAAAAAGTAATGTAGGCCAGGCCTCTGCAGACGTTAGTGTCGCGCGATGGCTGACGCAATATTGTGGAAAATGTTCAAGTGGGCACGCCGTTTTTTCACTCCCTTGCACCCTTCTGCTATTCCTAATAGTTTCGCTAATACGACGATTGTCACAACTATACCCGGGAACAACCGTACCCAGTCTACCCTACCTATTTTAAAAGGCAAAGAAAAAAATATAATAAATATTTTTAAGCTAATTGCATAATTAAATTAAAATTGAAAACTTATCTTTTATTTTTCATTTCCTGATCATTTCCTTTTACAGAATGAAAAAACTTATCTCCTTTGATTACAAAATAGAAAATATTAATTTAGATGTAGTCTAATCTATTAAGGACCTCGGAGTTATCATGGACTGTAAACTAACAAGTCACTAAAACTATCGGGTTTTGTTAGCAGGACATCTACTGACTTTACTAATATGTTCACGGTTAAAACACTAAATTGCTCACTTGTTCGTCCTCTTTTAGAATATGCATCCGTGATCTGGTCTCCCTTCTATGTAGGCCGGATAAATCATATTGAATTGGTGCAACATTGTTTGCAAAGAAAAGTAGCATGGATGATTGGCCTCGAGAGGGGAGACTACACTTACGGAGAAATGGAGTCAATGTTAAAAATCTCAGGTCTACAGAAACGTAGAAAAAACATTGACTCTATATTTATATTTAATTTGCTGAATGGCTGAATAGATGTACTTTCGTTACTGGAACAAGTGGCATTCAATGTTCCGATCCGCCGGTTTCGAAATAATAATGTGCTGTTCCTCGATCAACACAGCACAAACTATGGCTTGCATGCACCAATGTCCCGATTGTGACGTATTGTAAACTAGAGACAAGATCTGGACTTTTTTGGTGTAAGTCTTAATAGATTTAAAAATTCACTAAGATTGACCGGATCTTGTCTTGAGGTAGTAATTTATATTTTTTTTGTTTTAGCTTTTATTTTATTTAGTTGTATTTTATTTTATTACTGTCTGTATTTATTATAAGAAATTGTATTTACCATCGTTAGAATGGACTGCATAAGTCCGTTAAAAAAAATAAAAAATAAATAACGATCTGGACATCTATAATTCGGGTGAGAGGAGTTCGGATACATGGAGTTCTACTGTATCATCATATTTAGGCGCAACGCAAGACGTTCTGTAATTCGGGCCCCAGAAGCTTCCTCCGCTTGCCGCCGCGGCGCTAGTTCGGTAGCACCAATTACACCAGGTAAATGAATAATAATTGCACAGAGATGGCGCTAAAATTGCCCCGACCCTCCCCTGCTTTCCTCCCACTCCTGCACCGAAGAGCCCGCCTGAACTCCTTAAGGTAATTTGAAATTAACGAGGTAACCGGCGTCAAACAAATTCAAACCAGCGTTTTGAGGTGACGTCAAGAAAATTATGCGCACACTTCGCGGGTTAGAAAAAATACGCGGGAGTTTTCGGCCTCCGCCGTTTTACCCCGCTGCGCTGTTGAAAAAAATATTTACTCTTGTGTGGCTGTGGTGTCACACTAGTCTACGTACAATACAAGACCCAATATATTTCTTTTAATTTTTAAAATGATGACATTTTATTTTTTTGTATTTTTCAAATGGAGGTAAGGACTGGATTCCCTGGGGAGCTCAAATGCTTGGCATGTTTTTAAGCACGTCGATAGTTATTTGTGATTGAGCTACAGAAATTATGAATGCGAAAGTGTGTTTGTTTGTTTGTGTTTCCTTCACGTCCCAACGGAAAAACCGATTGACGTAATCTTATGCATAAGGATAGCCGGAGAGGTAAGGAGTAAAAAAGATTTTTTTTCATCAAGAAAATTAAAAAAGTACAAAAGTATTATTTAAATTTCTAGAATTGAGTCGTTTTATCTATGGTAAGTTTCGTTTGCTTTTCGTTTTTGTTTTGTGGTAGAATTTCGGATTTGCAAACATAATAACGAGCCTACGTCACTATAGACTAACAAATCATAGATTTTTTCATAGCGGTAGTTGGAAGACCAAGCTGCTTTCAATATCAATAAAATATTTTTTTTAAATATATATATATATGTATTTTATTATTAATAAAAAATGTAATACAAAAGTTTATATTATACTCCCAGGAGTTATTAAAAAAACTCATTTGGGACCGTAAACAAAAACATTTTTTTGACAATACATAATATCATACAAATACATATATACATCCGAAATAAAAAGAAAACATTATTGTATAAGAAACATAAAACACCATCTTATATAAACTACATTAATAATTGTAACTATCTAAAAAATTTAAGAAATATTGTTTAATTGTGACTCTTCTAGATTTTTCATTAAATTTTTCGTGTCTTAGCTCATCAGGCAGTTTATTATATTCGGAAGGGCCAATATTTTCCAAGGACCTACTGCCAAACTTTGTTGAACGAAACTTAGACACATGAAGATTCCCTGAATAACGCGTATTGTAATTATGACACGTGTGTATTTTAAATTTGTGTGAGCAGAAAAGTTTATTATATTTAAAATACTATTGGTTATGTCGGGCAGTGGCATTACCTTGAAAGGAAGTATCTTTGTTTGTCGGTAGATATCCTTGACATGGGAATCCCGTTTAAGTCCTAGAATGTTTCTTAGAGCTCTGTTCTGAAGAACTTGTATTTCCGATATATTCCATCGGGGAAATTCTTTCCGATTAATGAGAACCCTTATGGATAAATGTTACAACTAATTAATTATCTAAATAATGTCTCCTTATTACCACGTGAGCAAAGCCTCCGTAAAAAGCTATGGGTATCTATAAAAACTTTTAATATTTTTTTCGTTTACAGTATATTTAACACGCAATGATACCTCCAAGATACATATCGAACCTTTGTATCAGTAAAAATATATGTCATAGATAATCTTCTCTTAAGTCAGCATTTGATTCAGGCAGAGGAAAACTTGTCGAATCCGGCGCTCCCCGAACACTAGATTCGGAGATCATGCTTTTGCCGTTGCTGGCTCCTCTACCTGGAACCAATTGCCTTCAAACTTACGAATCATCGACAGTCCCAGGCAGTTCAGATCCCAACTAAAATCTCACCTCTTTAGTTTATCACTTTATGATAACCGTGATAAACTGTGGAGTTTTAAAATCACCGCCGTACAAAAAAAATATATAGCTTTCGGCTTTACAAAATATAATATGTCTCTTTAGCTTAGTCAGAATGTAAGTTTAAGTATGCAATCGTAAAACGCCCTTGAGGTGATTTTTGTTTTTTGATCAAAAATGGTGCTATTTAAATCAGACAAATATTATTATTATTATTAAGTCGGGTTGTGGTTCCGTGGCTAGCGTTGCGGACTCACGGATCAGAGGTCCGAGGTTCGAGCCCCACTCTACCCCAACTTGATTTCCATTTTCAAATAGTGAGTTATTTACAACTCGTTGAAAATGGCCATCAAAATGAAAATATTTGGGCAAATTATAAGAGCGCTAATATTTCTTTTATTTCAAAAAAATAAATTATTTTTTACACACTAAAAGGTACTGCGTGCAGTGTATATTAATAAATAAGTTTTTTTTTTAATACCGTAAAACTTTATTAATAATTTAAAATACTTTTTTTATAATTTAAATAATATTATTAGATATTTATTGTGATATTGCATTGATTTATACGGCGTTTTTAATTACTGTAAATGTTCAATTTTATCTTGTAATTAAGTTGATAATTTTAGAGTTTATAGCTTTCGATAAGGCCCCACGGAAACCCTTAATTACCTGTATGGGCCACTGTAATTAACAAAGACTCAGTTGAATCTGAAAATAGTACGCCTAAGGGTAGATTTTACCTACTAATGTATTTTAGTTAAAAAAGACTGAAATTTTAAAAGTCAAGACCTACAGTATCATCTTCATCATCATATTTTACCTACCTGTATCCAATGGTGCATAGGGCACGTTTTTATATTAAACGCATATCTGACATGAAATCAGACTTCCATTACATTGTTGCTGGTGATGTTCAAATCGAAATTTGAAGAAAATAATGTTGAAAATAAATTTGTATTTGAAAAAAAAAAGTATTTTTACACAGTGGTCCCGTGTCAGAATTGAAAAAGTTATCTGGCGATAGCTCTACCTAAGTTTAATAATTTACAAGAGAGATAAATAATATTTGAGAAAAGGAAATATGGAAGTCTAGGCATTTATTTTTTACTAATTCAAAATTACTTTGTTTACTACTATTTTTTTCTTCTAGCCACTGATTTCAAAGCTACTAAAGCTTTTTGTATCAAGGTATAATTAACTATTGAATCATATCCTATTTTATTTTATCAGTGTTTACTAAATATTAAATTAAAATATATAAAACTTATATGCCAAGTCTTTTTACCATGTTGTTCTTGTAAGGAAGAGAGGCGTGTAGTCAGATTGACACGATTTTAAAAACTAGACTGGAAAAGATTGAAGGAAATATTGTTGACTTGGTTTTTTTTTCTTATCAAGAATCCTTTTTTTAATTTATAAGATTCCCAAGAAGTCTAAATGAAATATTTAATTTTCTATATGAAGAACTTTCAATCCAGTGCCATTGTTAAATTTATGATTATTATCTATCAGATTATTTTTTTTTTTATGTATTTCACAGTTTTAAAATGTACAGAGTTTATTTGTTTCAGGTCCCGACTAGCTAGGAAATTCCTGTGTTTAGGAAGGACCTTATTTTTTACATGTGTTTTTTTAAAATCTATTATTTCATTAAATGATGCTTAATAAATTCAAAGAATAATAATAACATATAAAAAAATCAATATAAATATAAATTAGTAAACATGCAAGTAATAATAATAAAAATTGGATCATAAAAATAAATTAGAAAATATGGCATTAATAGTAAAGAAATGAGACATAATTATTATAAAATAGAAAACATACCGATAAAAGTAAAAATTGAAGCATACATACAAATTATAAAATATAACATTAGTAATAAAGAAATTAAACAAAAATATAAATTGGAAAACGTACCGATAATAATTAAAATTGAAGCATAAATACACATTATAAAATATAACATTAGTAATAAAGAAATTAAACAAAAATACAAATTGGAAAACGTACCGATAATAATAAAAATTGAAGCATAAATACACATTATAAAATATAACATTAGTAATAAAGAAATTAAACAAAAATATAAATTGGAAAACATACCGATGATAATAAAAATTGAAGCATAAATATAAATTTAAAAAAATATATCGTTAGTAATTTAAAATTGAAAGATTGTTTGCGAATTCCAATTATTCAGGCACCTTAAGTGTTCTTTTACTCTATTAGATAGACTTATTTTGTGAATTCTCCAATCGTAAGATTACACCAGCTCGGAAACAAGTAAGGAAAAATATATAAGTTTCGTTTTTCATTGACGAATTTTCGATTAAAAATTCTAACGGCGGTAAAATAAAAATAATTTATATTATTTGAATGCTGTAAAAATATTTTCTCTCTCTTTTTTCTATATTCGTTCCTAAGAGGATCATGTGGGCATCACCAGTTGCCTCCGGGATACCCTATCGCCAGCGACTACTCTCGTCTCCTCACACGTCAATCCAGCGCCCCTTAGTTCCGCCGAATAAAGTCGAAAAATCGTCATCGACGGCCTTCTAGGACGTCGCAAGCTCGCAGGTATAAAGAAGAGGCAACTTAGGTTTCGGCTCTCCTGAGGCATGCGCAGCACGTGTCCAAGCCAAGTCCTCCGCCGCATCCTTAAGGCGCACGTTAAAGGAGGCTGCTGCGTCCGTTCTCGGACTTCAATGTTAGTTGAACCATCTTATGCTTAATATTTTCCTCAATCACTTTTTAATTATTTTTTTTTATTTACGCTTGAATAATATCTACTGTATACTTTTGTTTTGCCTAAAACTGTTAATAAAATAATTATTTTTATTATTTGATATTATTTACCTATCGATTATTATTTAATATTTTATCTTTCGATACGAGAAAAAAAAGTGTGTTAGATAAATATTTATTATAGAAATAAAAGACTAGTGATACTTTAAGCTAAAACTTTGGAATATCCAGTGACCGGTTTCATCGCTTTCGCGACATCTTCGAGACTGGATATTCCAAGTTTGTGGATTAAAGTATCGCTCGTCTTTTATTTTTATAATATATAACAATGAATTTCCATCAAGAATTTTCACTTACCATTTTACATATTTATTAGACCTACATATTGACTTTTGTAATAAAACGCTTGAATTATAATTTTGTACCTGTCATGTAAAAGAGATTTTGGCGCATATAATAAATTAATAAAAATAACTAAAAAAAATATGAAAGTTCTTTTGGTTTTTTCAAAGTAGACTGAATCCCAATCATTACAATTTAATTGGTATTTACAGGACTTTATTTTTGTGATTTTTTTACAATGTTCCCATATTATTAATTTTGTGGAATGAGAATTGAAATGAAATGAATAAATTAATTTACTTAACAAAATTTAAAATTTCACAACGAATTGTTTTGATGTATTTATAATGCAAAACTAATTATCTCTTAACTGAAGTAATTTAAGATTAAAGCGTGTTAAATATGAGCTTCGAGTAAAGATGTTTTGTTGCTTGTACAAGGAACACGGAATCCCGCATACAGCTAAGGATTACTTAATACATAGGGTATGCATAGAGAGGGCTTAGTCGGTATTATGTGTAACTACGGGGGTATGAGAACACCCCTCGATATACGCGAATATTACACTGCAACGATGTATTAATGGTTGTAGTCTGATAAAAAGAAAATAAATTATAGGATTTTTCCAATTTAAACGCCGTTCTTACAAAATCGCGCCATAAAAAAAAAGTATATTTTTTATGTATTTATATTAGAGTGGGCCAATATTTTTTTTCCGAATTTTAAAATTAAAGGGTTCGAAAAAGTTATCTTTTGGATTAATCGGAATGCAAAAATAATAAAAAATAATATTCGATACTACTTTTGGCCCTCAACAAAATTTTCGAAAAAGTAAATCTTTTGGGCTAAACCGGCTGTCATTTCGTATTTAAGTAAGAAAATCAGTCCAATTACATGTCATAATGTGAATGAAATCTTATTAAATAAGCATCTTAAGGCGTGAGTGGCACTTTGTATTGTAATAAATGAGTAGCATTGTTTTAATGAGCCATTGTTTTCGTCAATATTAACCAGGCGCTGACGGAATCAGTTCCGCGGAGTGTAAACTTTTTGCATTTCGGTAGTTTTAAAACGTGTTCGTATTTGTAACGTAATCAAGTTATATCTTTACTAACAAAAAAATATTTTCTCAATATTGATAAACAAAATATTTAGACAGTTATAAACTTCAAACCTCGGTTGAGGGTCAAAGGTAGTATGGAATATTTTTTAAAATAATTTTTAGGCTCAATGTGATCTTAAAATGAAACATTTTAGGCCCCTTTTACTTTGATGTGTAAAATTTTTTTTATACATTATCAGCCCACTGTAATGTGTATGTACTGACTTACCCGGCTGCCACTCGAATATGCGGCTATGGATATCACCTTGTCATTTGCTTCAACTAGGTCCTCAAGAGTGCAGCCTTTTTCCATGAGCGTGCATGTCAGTAGGTGGCTATCGTCCTGGGTTGCCCCGCAGTCACACAATATATCACCAGATAGGTACTCACGTCTTTGGAAATTTTTTACACTTTGTAACACCCACCCTTAGTCTATTGAGGGCGATCCATAGGGAGTACACCTCTTTGAATACCCTCATGATCTATCTACGGTCTCGCTCCAAGATCCTGTTGCCACAGTTCCCATCTCCGTTATTGTGAGTATTAATGTATATGTTTTTAAAATATTAACTAGACAGGTGCCACCATTTTATAGCAAGAATTCACGGACAGTATATACTTGTAATGCCGTATTAAATAGACTCCAGGAACTCAGCAATAGTTCGGTAGTCAGGTGGCAGAAGGGACCATCTGTAAATTTTTTAAATGTTCAGGAGAGCTGAAATACGACTCAATTTCAAGACTTCGATCCCCAAACTAAAATATTTTAGTGTTGTTTTACGAAAATAAATTATTATTCTAAATTATGTTTTTTTTATGTGTATTTACTGAAATATTGATGAAAATTTAAAAAAACTAAAAAACAGAAAAAAATACAAATGGTCCCTTCTGCCATCTGACTAGGGTATTGTTCTTATGAAACAAACCAACTGAACTTTTTCAAAGAAATAAAACCTTTTTGCTTTATGATTTTAAACTTTTACTGAATGTGTTACATAACGTTTAGGTTTAAATTTTTTTTATAAATCAGAAGTAAAAAGTATTATATGCGTTAATTAAACCAAATGTGTTAATATTATAATTTTTTAAAAATGCATTTTTTCCGTATATGTTGGTAAATAATTTTTACTTTAAAATAGAATATCAAGTAAATGTAATTGAGCGTTTTCGACACCCTTTTCTGTTGGAATTAAACACAGGGAATATATCTGTCAAAGATGCTCGCAATATTTGCGCAGGGTACAATTAAGATGCTACAAATTATTGACTATTTTTTTGCAAAATAAAGAAGGAGAATACATTATTGACTGAGTTGTTGTTGTGTCTCCTTGTTCTCTTTATTTGAAAAAAAAAATAGACAGAACTTATGGGAACATGCAAGAATTAACAATATATTTAAATAATCATTTTTAAGGTAGGTAATTCTGATAAAAAATATAATTGAAATTTTTAGGTAACTGAAATATTATTATTAATATTTTGAGTTATTTTAATGTTTGTAGACAAAGACTGGATTTCTCCATTATGTTGTTTTCTACGTTCGTTAAAATATTATCCGTTTCTGTTATAATATGTTTAGATATCGAGTTTCAAGAATGACTGTTCACCCAAGAGCCTTTACTACGCTTGTCTACTTTACAAGGCATCGGGTTCTTGGCGTCCTGGACATCCTCGGGTGACTGGCTGTTCGTCAGCAGCTCTTCTGAGAACTACGGAACTCGATCTCGTTATTTGTGGACACTATATGCTCCAACCAGGAAGCGGACATGGAATGACAGTGAAAAAATGTAAAAAATGAAAATAATTACAACTGGCCTTATGGGAACGACAATTTTACGGGGTTATTTTAATTCTGTAACCCCCACGTTTCCCTAAATGATGGTTTTTCTATGCAAATACAGCGACTAATCGTTGGTTCGCAATCAATATAAGACTCGTGGGTAGTTGCGTGCTAAACCCCCATACACTATGGTGAAACCACTAATTACATACCTTCCCGTGCTTCATGGAAAAATCCCTAAGTTATCGCTCAAATATCCGGAGATATTAATGAGATTATCGTGGATTGCGACGAATAAGTTAACTTAATCGGCTTGAAGTAGAATTTAAGATTAAATTAAAATTGTGGTATTAAATTTTGAAATTATCTTTTTATTTTCATAATACTTAATAATTGGTCATAATACTGGGCACTCTAATAAGGATCTGATTCTACAGAGAGTAAATAATACTTTTTTGGGTAAAAAGCAACAATACTATGTAGGCTCAAGGATATATAACTTTATCCCAGATTCATGAAAGTGAGGTGGGATTGTCAGGCTGAGGAAGGTGTTGGCTGCATCTGTATTGGTCGGAGGGGAGTTGTAGAATGAAGTAAATTTATAGTTTTCCTAGTAATGACTAAAGATTTAGGTACTAGTGGTACATTGCAAATACTTGGGAGTTCCCATAACTGAGGATGGAAGCATACATAAAGAGCTGGCAGCCCGTCTAGGAATTGCTGGAGCAACTTTTAATATGATGCGTGTTGTCTAGAACTCTAGTCTATACTCTGTCAAAACGAAGTGCCGATTATTCAACTCTTATATAATGCCAGTACTCCAGTATGGGTGCGAATCTTGGCACCTTACCAAAGCTCAAAACACCAGATTTCTGAGTTTTGAGAGTAAGTACTTGAGAAGAATATTAGGTATAAGGTGGTACGATTTTATAGCTAACATTGAAGTGAAGAGGAATGTAAATAAATATTTGTATATAACCACTTACCGACTTTTCTTTGTCTACCGGTTTCGAGACGTACCCGTCTCTTCGTCAGGACACCAATTAAAACAAAGGACACCAATTATAACAATGTTTATATGTAAAAAATACAAGGTAATCTATATTGTAAATAGTGAATACACATAGGTTAATATAAATGTAAATATTGAACAGTTTGTATGTTATAAATTAGGATAGAAGTGTACAATAGTGATAAATAATGTAAGAATAAGTATAGATGTAAATATTGTATCGTAAATATAAAGGGTCAAAGCACCAGTAATTGACCACCCCCCAGTAAATGACCATTGGTTAATAAAACAGAATATAATAAGAATTGCTACATGTGTCCAGTCAAAAAACTTTTAACACTAGAAACTATGACAAAAGCAGTAGGCGGACACATCTTTTGGTAAGAAACAAATCTATCAGTTTTGAATTGTGAGTTGTCAAAAGGTAATAGTGCGTCTTCCCGTTATTGTTCCGAGATTGATGGTGTTTTTATAAGGAAAGGTGTAGTAAGTGTTTTATTTGATGCTATTTCTTATGTAATTCTTTGAATATATCCATATTCTAATGTGTTAGGGTGTTTAATAATGTTATGATAAAACTAAATCTGAGTATTATTTTTACTAGGGTAGTAGTGGTAACCCACTGGTGATTCTGCTATTTTTTTAGAGTAATATTAGTTTTAATTGTAATACTCGTATTTCAATAAAAAGGTAAAAGAACTTAGAAAAATTAAAGTGTTTTTTTATTGTTTTCATTTATTTTGTAGGCTTAAATAATTGAATTTATACCTTTTATGTGGATTTCACTACCAATTGAACCTTAAACGGTCATTCATTGGTGCTTTGGCGCTATTAAACTATGTTTATCGTAGAAATAAATAAATTTAATTTAATAGAAAAAAATGTATCAAAAACGATCAAGATACACTGCGATTGGTACACCAATGCAGTGTCCCATGCACCATAAGGTGCTGAAAGGGAATGATTTCATAATAGTTACACTTCTGATTGGAAGTTGATTGTAATTCTACAACTAAAAATAATCAGGTGACACTCTATAAATCAAATAATTTATCAAACCAGTGTTTGGTCTTGCCAATTAATTGGCCTTTATACAAACCAACCACCATGTCGTTTTCCCGTAAGGGAAGGCAGAGAGCATAGCGCACAAAATGATCAAGATAAGCTGCGATTGATATACCAATGATAATTGAAAAGGAGAATGATAATGAATTAAATTAATATTATTATAATGTTACCCGTTTCGAAGATGCCGCAAAAGCGATGAAACCGGTCCCCGATTATTCCAAATTTATGGATTTGAGTATCGCTCGTCTTTTATTTTCATAATAAATTACATTTGACGTCAACTCAGAAACAAATTAAAAAGTAATAAAAAAAAAATATTTGTATAATATCAGAGGCAATATTTAAAAAAAAAATCGAAAACAGTGAAGAGAATTATTTTTAATAAAATAAATGAAACAATTTTGTTTAACCACTATTTTTTTCACCCACCGGTTTCAAAGCTAAACAAGCGTCTTTCTCATGGTTTGAAATTAGTTGTTAAAAACAAAGTTGCTTTATTTATTTTATTATAATGATTTACAGCAAAGTTATTGCTTCAATTATAAAATTCATATAAGATAAGAATAATTTTTATTACAGTTAAAAATATTTATTTCATAAAAACTAACAAATTACAATTTAAACAAAAATATGTTCTTGTTGTCAAGAAATCTCTTTGGATAGTAACGTCAGCTTATTTTAAATCTAATCTGGAGAAATATAAAATACAGGCAAAAATATGATAAATTGCATACGGTCTAAAGTCCACAGACGCAGACCTTGAATATAAGCTCATATTGCAGCGTGTCGTCAACGGTGAGAAAATAAATGTTTGTCTTTAAATTGAACTACCACATTTTAATAAATATAATTGGAAAAGGATGTATTACATTAATGTATTGTAGGCGAATGTGCGGAAAAACAATGTATGATAGGTGCCCTAATGTCGAAATTAGAGCAGAATGCAAGGCTGAGTTAAGCATTATCGACAAAATTAAGAAAGGTCTTTTGCGATGGTTCGGTCATGTGGAGCGAATGAATGATGTGAATGTGTCTAGTTGTAGAAGTCGAGAAAGGCCGAGAAAGACATGGCATGATCAAGTGTTTTATTTTTTTAAATCAAAAACTTTGTTCCAATAAAGGAAAAATTTTTAATGTATGAAGCATATGTTAAAACTAAAATATGTTATATGCAACTACTATGGGGAACAGGATATCAAAATGACATAAGGATATCAACAGACTACAAAGACAGCAAAATAAAATATTAAAGTTAGTATATGACCTTCCCTATCTAACAGCAACTAAAGAACTTTTTGAACAAACTTAACAATTAAACGTAACTGAACTCTTTAAACTAGAATCTTTAAAATTTATTCATAAATTAGCCACTGATGTAATTGTAGACGAAGAATTAAAACTTGAAAAAAATTGTAGTAAACATGAACACAATACAAGAATATCGGAAAAATATCATATACAATCTTTTAAAACGAGAAAAGGACAATCGAGACTTATAAACCATGGACTAAAATTATACAATAAACTACCAGACAAAACTAAACAAAAGACTCAGCCAACCTTTACAAAAGATGTTAAAAATATTATTATTAACAGTAGAATGTGAATTTTAAAAGTGAAAACATTTTGTTAAATGTATGTAACCCGTAAGGGTTTATCAATAAAATTTTAATAAAAAAGTACAACAAATTCTTGAAAGTGGTCATGTGAAAAGTCGGAATAATCGACGTGCGTGCATGAGAAGATGTATGAATGTGAAGGAAGCCAAGGAAGTGTGCCAGGACAGAGTGGTGTGGCGTTCTATCCTCTCTGCTTACCCCTCCGGAGAAATGGCGTGATGGTTAGTTAGTTGGTTAGTTAGTTAGCTAGTTAATATTGATTCCTTCCTCCGGTGCCTTTCAATATTGGCCTCAAGCTCTCGCTTGTATATGGATATTTTATGCAACTCTGACCATGTGATCGTCATTCCATCTGTTGACGTGTCTGAACCATCAGAGTCTTGTCTATTTTAGTTTCTCCGGAATAGACGCGACTTCAAAACTACCACGAACATATTATTTTTTTATCTTATCTATTCTTTCGACCCCGATGGACCATCTGAGATTCTTCATTTCTACAGTACGAATTTTGTGCTGATGATTTTTCATCATAGTCAAGCATTCTGATCCGTTTAACATAGCTTGACGAACGGCCGTTTTGTATATTCTGAATTTGATTTTTATCGGCATTTTCAGGTCGCAAATAACACCTGTGCCTCGATTATTTATTTATTTATTTATTTAGGATATCATACAGTCTCTATATTAAACAAGGCACAAAAGAACAATTAAAAAAAGTAAGACCAATTACAGATTTCACACTAATTTATTATGAATGCAGGAGGAGAGGGGAAAAATAATTGAATTCTAAAAAAGTAAAACTATAAATATAAAATAAAAAGTACATTAAAGGGAGAAGACATTGTATAGCTCCAACTATACTTTCCTCCCTCTCTCTCTGTTTCCATGAACATTTAAATTTCTTTGTAAAAATTCACAACCAACCATAATTTATTAGATGCAAGTAATAGATGTTTATATGAATACGTATAAATTAAGAGTTGAAATCAAAAGTTAAAATTAAAATCAAAAGTTAAAATTAAAATGAAAAGTTTAAATTAAAATTAAGTTAAAAGTTAAAATTAAAAGTTAAAATTAAAAGTTAAAATTAAAAGTTATAATTCAGAATTAAAATTGAAATGTTAAAATTGAAAGATAAAATTAAAAATAAAATTAATTAAAAGTTAAAAGTCAAGCAGGAGATAAATTTAAAATGTCTTCAACCGATCTGATGAACGCTATCTTCATCTTCAGTCACGATATATATCGACATCCGAGGTGATACGATTAACTATCAAGATTGCTTTACCTATCGGCAAAGTTACCAGGTTAGTTCTGTATCGTGGTAGGTAGAATAACCTTTGTTGCCTTTGCTGAAGAAAATTTATAGTAATAGTTGCCGTTCAGGCAAAATTAATTCTTATTAACAAATTATAACAGGGATGGAGAATACCTTAAAGTAGGGAATATGGAAGTCTAGGCGTTTACAGGGCTTATTACCTGTCAATGGTTGGTTTAAGTGGCCACTTTACATACTGTGTAACATTCACCATTTTGCCTGTGGGTCTAGAATTTAAACCGTCTATGCGATCAGTAGCTGCCAGACTTGTTGTTATCTAAATTATAATTTTATAAATTTGCTTTTTATTTCGTTTTTAGAATATCACTTATACTCTAAACTTCATTGTCAAATAAAACATTAAAAAATAATAATGTAAAAAAGGGCTAGATTTCTTATTGTCCATGCGCTCTGTAGCTGCAAGACGTTCTGTTATCTAGCTCTTATATATCATAATTGATGATTTTTGATCAGAGATTGTCTTTTATCAGTCACTTTAATGATATTAGTAGTAGATCTTTGAAGACGCTTGCGTTTATTTTGCGCATCACTAAGGACTATAAAAATATAAACACTTTAAAAATTTTATACACCTCCTTGGTGAGAAGCATCTTGGAGTATAATTCTACAATATGGAGCCCTTATTATGCCTCTCACCAAATTACCATAGAAAGAGTTCAGAATAAGTTTTTGAGATATGTTAATTTTAAATTAGGAATACGTAATGAATTTCGTAACTATGATTATTTATTAAATATATTAAATTTGATTAAATTAAGGGACAGGAGAACTATAAATGATATTTTAGTTCTATTTAAAATCGTTCATTCAGTATTGGAAAGCCCTGAAATTTTAGCTCCCATTGGTTTTAAAGTACCAGTTAGAGTGACAAGGCTAGTTCAACTTTATCACTGCAACAATCATATCTCAATATATTCTAGCAATTCAGTACTGAATCGTTTACATGCGTTTAATAATAAACATTCGGATTTAGGTGACATATGTTTATTGAAATTTCCAGCTTATAAACAATTACTTGTAAAACATTTTAGTGTGGAATGAATATTTTAATTATGTTCTTTCTAAGTAAGCATTGAAAAAGTTGTTACTGTATATACTCCACTGTAAATACTTATGTATGTATGTAATGTAAAAGGTACTTGTACCGTTAATTCTTGAAAAATAAAATAATTGTATTATATCATAATTGGAAACGAGGAACTAGAATCCCAACCGTCCATGCGCTCTGTAGCTGCAAGACGTGTTGGGATATTTATTTATTTATTGTGCAGCCCGCTTGAGGTGATTTTCACAAAAATGGCGCTATATAAATTATCCAAACATTATTATTATTATTATTATTATCGAAGGAGTAATAAAGAATTGTTAAACGAAAGTCTTAGCAAGCTAAATTCCAGTATTTTGCACGATCATTTTACACCTTTACAATAGAATCGTCCAAATGCAATTTTTGCATATGTCAGCAATACACTTTTAAACAAGTGATAAACTATTCCCAAATTAATATTATTTTCTATGTCAGTCGTGTCTAGAATGTGGATTTGTAAGGATACTGTTACCGTGAGTGCATCGAGTTTCATTTGGTCGTCTTGTTCGCATTGTTCTTCAAAATGAGGTACGCAATCAAAATAAAATATTAAGAATAAAAACACGCAGAATACGACTAAATCTAATGTTTTATAATTTTTGTTTTCTATTGAAAATACTTTTTGGGCGGGTACGATATTTTGCAAGAGATTAGCCTTGGTTTAAGCAGTGTTAGATTAAGATTATGTTTGGCTGAACTTTGCACCGGCTACGTTAGCCATCGCATAAAATATAATAATCATCAAAGGACTACAATTAAATTATGTAAATCGCATATAAGCACAACATAGAATTGTCTATAATTGAAAATACCTATGTACGGAGACGATAAAAGTAGGCCACGTGTCATTTTACAATATATTGTTGCGTCATGCCGGCCATTTTGTGCACGTCAAACACATTATGCAACTATGAAAACAAAAATATATTATTTATGTCACAACTGAGGTTTTTACTTCATTTAAATAACACGATTGTAGTCTCCTCTCATTGATGGGTTATTCAAAACCTTTTTTTAAATAAGTTTTGTAAAACCTGTCGAGGGAAAAAAGTTTTAACAACACTTATGTTCTTTTTACCCTTCAAATGATATTTTTTTATTTAAAAAATAATTAACATTTGATTGTTACAAAAATAAAAATCCTGAATAGGAAAATCGGTTTGAGATTAGTTTGCCACGTTGCGTAGAGGTTGACGCGTTTGCTTTCCATTCTTGAGGTCCTGGGTTCGATTTCTGCAGTGTGGAGAAAAAGTGTTGATTTTAAACGTTTTATTGAACTGCTATATTTCATTTCTCTTGGACTGGCACCTGATGCGTAAGATTGATCACCTTGCCTTTACATAATAGATGATCAAACAATGTTACATTTTGTTTATCATTGGAGCGCCCTATGCATCACTGGATGCGGAAAGGGTGATGATGGTGGTTATGTGAACCGGGATTATTTGGAAAATTTATGAATACAAATATTTTTTCGTAAAGTGTATAAGTAACTAAGCGTTATTTTAAAACAACAATGTTTGCTCTTTTACTTCACTAAAATACAATAGAAGGAGGTCTTGAGGAAATGTGGATGTTAAAATATATGCAGAATGGTGAATTTTACACAGTGCATTTTATTATTTTAAGGAAACCAACGTTCTACATACATATTTATAGTAAACAAACAGATATAGTGTATAAACTCAGAACTAATAACAGATTTCCACAAAGTTAGTAAAGTAAATATATTACATATTAAATAAATACATATAATTTTATTCATATAAAAATGTTATTTTTATGACCTCGTAAATATTTTTCAATAATCAAAGATTTTCAATTTTTTTTTGTATCGATACTTAAACCAGCCAATGACAGGTTTTTACTGCTCTCTTCAAGATATAAACAATTTTAAAAACCGCGTGTCTCAATGCATCCAAACCGTCAATGATTGAATGTCATCAAATAGACTCAAACTCAATCCATCTAAAACTGAGCTTCTATTGACAGCGACAAAAAAGCGACAACACGTTTTAAACCGATCTCCAATTTCAATCACAGGTTGTGATCTTACCCCTAGTATAAACGTTAAACTGCTGGGTGTTTATTTTGATTAAGATCTTTCTCTTCATTCTCAGGTCAATGAAACGGTAAGTGCTGGTTTCTTCCATCTCCGACAAATTAAATCCGTACGGAGAATTATTTATATAGACGCCACTAAAGCTTTTGTGAATGCTTATGTCGTTTCGCGTCTAGATTACCGTAATGGAATATACGCAAATTTCTCAAAAAATCAAACGAATAAACTTAATCTGTTTTCATTACAGCAGCAAGGCTTATAACGGGAGTAAAAAAATATTTTCACATCTCACATCTTCGAGATTTGCACTGGTTAAAAACCGGAGATAATAAAATACAAGCTTTGCTGGACTGTGGACAGTATTCAAATCCCTTCATGAAGTGGCTCCAAGATACCTATTGTACCGTTGTATTAGTGAAAATACATGTGAAAAAAATCTACTCTTAGGTCGGCATTTGATTTAGGCAGAGGAAAACTTGTCGAAATCTGGCACTCCTCAAACACTAAATTCGGAGATTGTGCTTTTGCGTTGCCGGTCCTTCTCAAGTCAGTTCAAATCCCAACTAAAATTTCACTTCATTAGTTTATCATACTCTCAATTTTAAATCAGAAAATATATTGTTTAACTTTAGCTTAGTTAGAATATAGGTTTAAGAATACCATTGTAATAATATGGACCAAACTGGACACCAAGTCGTTGGAACAATAGGCATAATCCCCCAGTAATTACAAACGTGCGTTTCCAGAAATTATCAAGCAGCCAGTGGGCCAAATGGTGACGGTATCTACCTACTGTCTACAAAAGCTTCTCTTCGGACATCTATCTCCCTTTGTTAACCATGGAGCTAAAACAGTGTTTGATTTATTTAGTTTTTTATTGCTTACTTTCTGGCATGAACACTAGACCAATTTACTACTATGCTCTATTTTTTATAAATTTATTGATATCATTTTAACTTTGCTGGAATCCCACTCGTCCATGCGCTTTGTAGCTGCACGATGATTGGTTATCTAGCTTTCATATATCAACTTTAAAATACCTAAATTTTGTAAATGGGGTCTAGGATTCCAATCATCTATGCGCTCAGTAGCTGCAAGACGTGTTGTTATCTTACTCTTTTTTATTATTCATATTTTTTTTTTCAAATATAATTAATAAACTAAATTTAAATGTCAATTTTTAAAATGTGTAAATGGGGCTAAATTTCTAACTGTCTATGCACTCCGTAGCAAGACGTCCTGTAATCAAGCTCCTATCTGTTATATTTTTTGATTGATCTTAATTGAAAACGAGGACTAGAATCCCAACTGTCCATGCGCTCTGTAGCTGCAAGATGTACTGGGATATTTATTAATTGTACAGCGCCCTTGAGGTAGTTCTCACAAAAGTGGCGCTATATAAATTATCCAACTATATTTATATGTATTGTAAAGTGCCCGAAGAATCCGTGTGAATAGAATTCACCTTTTGCAATTTAAATATATTTTATGATAGCGGACAATTAAATTATTTTCTTCAAAACTGCCAATGTGAGCTACTAGATTATGCAGCCAACAATCTATTAAGGTGTACTCGAACCAGATAAAATCAATATGTAATGTCAACACTGACTAACCTGGTGTTGAGTCTTGTTCTTCGTCAGCGATCAGCTCACGCTATCGGGGAAACTGGTGGCCAGTAAGTACTTGGTACAGTAAAAAGCACGGACTGTTTACATCGGTCTACTGTAAGTTCTATTCGGTATGTTGCTCCCTTCCGCATACGCGTCACCTTTGTTTATCGTTTATTTATACGCCGGACTAACTAAACAGGATAGAGGCAGGTGATAACTCACGACTAATGACTAACTGGTAACATTTAAAAAGTTATTTTTTAACATTTAAATAACTCACCAATATTTTAAGTTTGTCCAAATTTTTGTGGACAAGGACTGGATTCAACTCTCTTCAAAGACCTCTACCTTATCTATCTACCAAGAAGCTAGATAGATAAGGTAGAGGTCTGAAGATGCCTAGAATTCTATATTACCTTCTTTAAAATGTTCTTCATCTCTGTTGTAATATGTTTATGTTAATAGCTCCCCAGGGAGTTAAATCCAGTCCATGTCTACAAAAATTTGGACAAACTCAAAATATTGTTGGTAAATCCACCTGGTCCACGAAGAAGTATAGAAATTGAAAAAAATAATAATGTTCAGGAGTTGCCTAGTGTGTAGGTGAAATAATTCAATTATATAAATTTCACCCGCATAAATAAAGGTTTCAGCTCTTTAACTTCACAAACATCAACAGACGAAAGAATTGAAGGAATGCAGATGTTCAAATATGGGCAGAATGGTGAATGTTACACAGCGTGTATAGTGGCCACTTAAACCAGCCAATGACAGGTCATAAGCCCTGTAGATGCCTAGACTTCTACATTACTTTCTCTAAAATATTCTTCATCTCTGTTGTAATATGTTAATTTAAATAACTATTTTAAACAAGTATTGATTAAGATAAAAAACATTACTTAACGGTGAAAGGTTATACCACTTAGCGTACATATAGGCACTTTAGTAATTGCGAGGGGACAAAAGTTCAAAAGTACCCGGGGAATGCTCGCAACAGACTGAAGTTCGTTCTATCAAACATAATATGCCAATTGGCCGCAGGTTGATGGCCTATATTTCAAACGCTCATGCTTACTCTAGTTATATACCTCAATGAGTAGCGATTGTATTCTTAAGTCCGTCTGGACACGGAAACTCCTTTAAAACATGTTTAGCTAATATATAAACACGTTGACATAATATGTAAACACAACATCGTCATATCTCTGAAGGTGTCGATTTCAGTTCAGTGAACCTTTCATTCATATTAAAGTAACGCATAAATGGACATTCAAATAAAATAAGATAAGGCTTCATACAGATCAGAGAAAATAGTACGTTTGGGTATATGTTTGGGTATGCATATATATAAATATGTATTTATATAACAAATAAACGTACACATATATATATATATATGTGTAATTTTAGGATTTTGGAGAGACCACGTAAACAGAATGAGCAGCAATCGATTTGTGTCCACAGTAAGAAAAAATGGACTTATCATAAATCTGACCAAAATCCAAACTGTACTTGTTGGTAATAAAAAAATGTATGCAAACATATATTTTCTCACACTTTCTCTTATCGAAATAAATTGCACAGAAATTCCATTCATGACTTTGGTTAAATAAATTGGTATTTTCATACATAAGCATTGAGGGTGGCACGACCAGGTTACCGAAGTTAGTCGTAAATTTTACAGCAGTTTACACTCACTTAAAAGATTGCAGAATTTCTTGTCAATTAATGTTAAACAAAAGTTAGTCCAGAGCTCACATCTTCCACTTCTTGATTAAGCAGAAGTATGTTATACAAATGCTAATTCTAAATAAGCTGGAACGATTGCAAAATGTTTTAATATGCCATATCTTTAATCTTCACAAATTCGACCACATAACCGAATATCGCAGGCAACTACACTGGATCAGTATCAAGCATAAAAGAAACACTTACATTCTATCACTTTTTAAAAACATTTTAAATAATTTCATATGCCTATTTATCTGAAAGACTTTTTTTATTTTATTTTTATTTTATTTTTTATTTTCTTTTATTCAGGAAACATACAGTACAGTTACAAAGTTTAATATTTTACACAATTAGACTTAATTCTAATGGACCAGTGAAGTTTCCATATTAAAAAGCAATTATATGTTAGGTTAATTATGAAAGTATAAAAAAGAGAAGGAAAAAGAAAACATAAATGAAAGTTGTTTGAAAATTCAAATTTAAGTAAAAAAAAGATAACTTTCTCCAACCTCCATCACAACAAGGACTATTTCTATGTTCTAGTAACTAAAAAACCCTTTAATACCCTTTCATCGCTCTAATTTTCTAACCTCCCCTTTCACAGTAGTAGCTGCTCGATCATGGAATAATCTATCCACTAATCTCAAAGACGCCTCTTCTTTATTTATATTCAAATCACGAATGAAATTTCACTTTCTGTATATATTTTTTTGCCTTTCTCCTCCCTCTTTCCTTTCCTTTTTACCACCCCCTCTCTTTGTAGTATAGTGTAGATATTTAGTGAGTTTTTATTTCCCAAAAATATGTATGTTTATCAATATTTTGTTTTCAAACGAAAATATTATAATATACCAACAACATATTCAGATACTACTGATTTTCTTAAATTGAACGGTTTGGGTAGGTAGGAAAAAATTGCTTGAAGGTAATATGCCCGCTCTGATGCATATGAATGTAAACTGTATAAGTATTAAATAAAGTGTTTAAATAAATTGCCTTTCGTTGGCGTGGCGCCTACCTGGAAGACCCCTTAAGCGATGGATAGTTAGGCCTTATCACTGGAGACTGAGTCGCCTGAAAAGAAGAGATCGTCAGATCTACAAGAAAACCAAAAAGAGGAAGAAATGTTCACCAATTATTATGTATTAGATTACGTTGGAAGAACGTACAGGAATTTCGGTATTAGTGTTAAAGCAGACATTAGGTATCTCCAAAGTAAAATTTTTTCTGAATTTGCTAATCGCCTAATCAATTTTAATCAAGAGTAATAAAGTACCAGGAGTTAAAATCATATATTATTTACAAATTTTACATATTAAGAAGGCTTCAAGGCCTATCTAAGGAGGCAACAAGAAGCCACTTTGATTATTATATCACAACTGTTATTTATTATATATACGTTCGATGGGCATTTTAAGGACAAACGTCATAAAACGTACATGTTTAAAAAAAAAATCTATATAGATTTACTTTATACATCTAATAAATGTTATCATTGTAACTCTCCAAAATCAGAAACTAACTCTTGTGTTTGGAGAGTGACTTACACTGTTGTAGTTATTTATTTATTAGAGTTTATATAATTGATAAATTTCTGAGTTTTGAGATTAAAAGCTTGAGAAGAACGATTTTATAACTAACATTGAAGTCCGAGAACAGACGCAGCAGCCTCCTATAACGAGCGTCTTGAGGATGTGGCAGTGGACTTTGCTTGGACACGTGATGCGCATGCCTCAGGAGAACTTAAACCTAAGTTGCCTCTTTTTTAAACCTGCGGGCTCACGCCGTCCTGGAAGGCCGTCAATGAAGATCTTTAGACTTTATTCGGCGGAATTAAGGGGCGCTGGATTGACGTGGGAAGAGGCAAAAATGCTGGCTGGCGATAGGGTCTCCTGGAGACAACTAGTGATGTCCACATGCTCCACTTAGAAGCGAATGTGGAAAAGAAGAAAAAAAAGAAGAAGTTAAAATAATTTTAAATATACGAGTACATGAAAAAACAAACTAAAAACATAGGATATATAAAGAAAAACATAAAACAATAATTAATTCATACTTATTAAAATTTAATGTAGTTTTTACACGTTTACATAAAACAATATTAAAATAGAAAGTAGAAAGACTCAATGGTATTTAGTAGACGTGGTGAGAGTGGAAGCAGGAGAGAAGTGTTTATAGTTGAATTCGATTAAGAGAGGTGTTTACTTGTTATCAAAAAAATCAAGACTGGTATGTTTGTTGGCAGGCCTAAGAATTTTGGGCATAGGGTAATGAAAACTATAGTTAGTTCATTGGTTATGGGTATGAAAAAGTAAGTTTTGTCTGAGGTTTCTAGTTGGGATATATATAATTTTATTGAGCTCAGTAGCCCAGGCGCAACAAAGAGTGAGTCGAGAATCTTAAATAGGACTTGAAGGTTGCATTTATTTCGATGGTCTTGAAGAGACGATACATTCAATCTAGTTTCTAACTTATTAATCGAAACATTTAAGTTTGTTAGTGAAAATTATTGACGGAAGTTCATTGTAATTTATTATATAATTAAAAGACGAGTGATACTTTAATCCACAAATTGGAAAATCCAGTGACCGGTTTCATCGCTTTCGCGACATCTTCGAGACTGGTATCTTAATTAAGGAGTTCAATGTATTTACTTTCATATAATTTTAAATTCTCTATCCTAACCTCTGTTTTGTATAAATACATTGAACTCCTTAATAAAGATACCAGTCTCGAAAATGTCGCGAGAGCGATGAAACTGGTCACCGGATATTCCAAATTTGTGGATAAAAGTATCACTAGTCTTTTGTTTGAATGATAAATTATTTTACGAATATTGGTCTCTGGACAAGCCCAACCTCCATCCTATCTTTCTAAAAAATCTATGTTGATAATAAAATCAAGAAATTAGTCCTGCTTTGATTTAGACATGTAGAGCAAATGGACAGTAAAATAAAGGCAATATGGATTAAATATACGAATATTGATGGATGCAGAAAAAGAAACAGACCAAGAAGACCAAATTCAACAAATATCTTAAGTCAAATGTCACGATAATCGTCGTGCGTGCATGAGAGATGTATAAAAGCGTGGTCTGTATTCAAATACAGAGTAAAATGGCGTTTTATCCTCTCTGCCTCCCCCTACAGTGAAACGGCGTGATGATATGTTTGTTTGTTATATATATTTTACATTGTCGCCCTTTTTAGCTGCTTGTTTTAAGATTGTATCGCTAGGTGGTGCTTTATCACCATAATAATAATATTGACGAGCAAAAATCTCCGCCATTGTTCTCCTCTTATCGCTAAAAGTCCAATATGGCCGGTGTGGATTTTGAAAAGTCAAAAGTGTTTGTAAAAAGTATTATAATGCAACTTGTTAACGCACAAACTTGTTGTTTTAGAGTAATTTAACATGTTTGAACTGAAATAATTGATTGTTTTTTGGGCATGAATTGTTATTGGAGGGGATTGCGTATTACCATAGAGATTTGAAAACATAGTTAACCTGTGCAAAATGACAAGACTGTCAAGGTTTATGGTATTTGTGGGAAATGTGCGTTTTACTGATAATGTCCGAACTTTGTAAGTAGATATGCTTTACTAATATGCTTGATGGCGCAAAGCGTTATAATGTTATGGTAAAAATATATTTACACTCATTTGTTTATTAATTTGTATAAACCACTTAGTTTTTATTTTTATTATATTACATTTCGACCGGTTTCGAGGTTACTACCTCATCGTCAGGAATTAAACTAACTTATAATTACACGCGTTGCTATTTATATAATAAAATATTGTATGAAAGATACAGAAAATTGAAAGAAAGAGAGAGAAAGAAGATAAAATAAATCACAACGGGAATAGTTTTAAAAGAGGACTCGAAGTTAAATTTAATTGATTATTTATTATTTGAAGTTTTTGATTAATGGCTTTACTAATTTCTAATCGTTCTAAATTATCTAAACGAAAACCATTTTTATTGACATGCAAAATTTCTACACAAGTTTCTTGATTAAATTCATGGTTTTCAAATAAAAATAAAAATTAAGTGGTTTATACAAATTAATAAACAAATAAGTGTTAAATGTCATACCACAAAGTGAAAAATGTTTTTGATAACAATAATAAAATATATTTAATTTCAAATATGTTTATTCATCAAATCTAGTAATAAATAAAAGATTTTTGAACATGCCGAATAATAAATAAACATGTCATTTCCATACTAGCTACATTAAAATTAAAATAAAAATATATCCTGCAAATACATCCCGTTTTAGTAAATATAAATCCTATCATATGTATGTCTTGTTTTATTTTCATGGTTATGTCATACCATATTTATATACGAGTACAATAAACTGATAAATTATTAAAAAAAGAATGGCTAACGCTCAGACGCTGAAGTCTTTGTGGGCATTTTTACAAAATTACGGAATAGCTTAATTTTAAGATGTATTTTTTAAAGCGTATTTTTGTAATGAAAATTCTATGTAAATATATGTATGAAAAAATAAACAGAGAAAAAAAAACAAATCTATGATATAGCAAAGATTGCGTTGTGCTCAACAATTAGAAAAGAAATACAAAAATCGCGAAACTCATGTAATCATTCGGGTAAATACGACATATACATTCATTTATTTATTATTATTATAATAAAATATTGAAAACAGGTAGGTTTGAAGAATTTCGTAATGAAATATTTGTAATCATAGTTTAATCTGAATTTAAATTTATTTGAATTTATAAATTATAATTTTATTGTCCATTGGAATGGATGTACTAGAATGTATAGGATTAACGTGTGTTACGTAAAATACAAATTGTTTTATTTATTTATTATATATTATATAGTGCAAGTGAATGCCAAAACAATATCATCAGCATCTTTTTAAAATTTATTTATTTTTATACATACGTCATTTCTGCCATTTAAATATATGTAGTTTAAAGAGTGCTTGAAAAATAAATCGAGTATGATATATTAATATACTCGTAATATACACATAATAAATTACATGAAATACATACATATTTTTAATTAATTATAAAATAACAAAATATAATGTTTTTTTCCTTTCCGCAACTAATGGTACATAGGGTACTGCACAGTGGCGAGCGGTGAGTTTTTAAATTGGTAAGCTATGAAAATTCTGATAAAATGTCCATGGCGTGAGTATGGCATTTAAAAAACAAGTCTATTTTATATTTAATAAATAATTCCAAACGAATGGCTCCAGCGGCTAATAGTTTCAGTAAAAATATTTTCTAATGTAGCACAAACATTTTATTTAAAAAATACAATTTAAAAAAACATAATTGCAAAAAAAAATTGGAACCCCTTTGGACTCGAACCCCCGCTTACGTCATTAGAAAGCAACGACCCATCATATTTCGCGTTTTGGGCTAAGCGTCGAAAAAGTAATTGATGAACTGGATAATTCATTAGCGCACCGGTGCATCTTTGGTTAAGTCAGACTATTATAACTTGTCTTGAAATAAAACACAATTTCTTAATAAATGATAATAATTAAATAATTTAAAAGTATTCCTTACCGAGTACGATAGTTCACCAAACAAAACATAAATTACGTTTTAAGAATCATTGTTTCATCGATTTTTATATCACATTATTATTCACAAAACGACATAAGTTATACATATAATAATTCTTCATATATATTTATTCTTAACACTATACACTAGTAACGTTTTTATCATAACTCTTTACTAAATTTTAAAAGTTTAAATGGATACTGAAGAATAACCTACAATATTCAACTGTCATTGTATGCACAAAAACGAATTACAATTAAAAAACAATTAGCGAATCTTTGTTTTTTAAAACTCACTAAAGGATTTATACTATATTATGGATTAAAATATCAATTCGTTTCGATTAAAATATCGAAATATATAATTGTTTTAAAGCAAATTTACTTTCAAACTACCGAAACATAAGTTAATAACTTATTATTAGTGTAACTTCCGTGTTAAGACATACAAAATATATTCGTTATCTCTTTCTCACACATAACGAGTGCGTATATTGTCACCTCCCTTAGACTATCGTAAGTCAAATTGATTTATTTTAAAAAATACTAGCCCTTATGAAAAAGCATTGAAAGACTAAATTGCATTAATGAAAGCTGCAAGATTTTACTGTAATCGCAAGTGTAATTTTTCGAACGAGATTCTAAAGTTTTAGGTTAAAGATGTATTTGAATTAGTAATTTTAAAGTGAGCACAGTAATCTCGTGTAATCCAGTAGTAATAATTTTGGCCAATAGAGGCGCAACTGGTTGCTGTATGGAATAAAGGAACATGATATAAATTTACTTACCCAAAAAAAGTAATACATTTTTTTGGTGATGTGTTTTTTCCTAATAATACTACAGTATTATAAAACATTACTTACGGTGTCAAAAAAATATGGTAAGCTGCATGTAATCGATTATAAGGAGCATTCGCCCCTGGTACTGCATTGGTACACCGATCGCAGCGTTTCTTGATCATTTTTTGTTACATGAGGTAATATAAAGAGTCTTACGCTTCAGGTGCCAGCTCAGGGACTATGGAATATTCTTGTGTGAAAACATATTTTTAAATAGATGTTTTCATGTCACCCACGTCGCGAATCGAACGTTTTTTTTTCACATACAAGGTTATACACACATGAAACATAATCATCACCTTTATGTGAAAACCACTTAAGTCTTAATTTGATTAAAACTTTTTTTTTTGGATTTGAGATTATGATTGAATATTTTTTACCGTATGAAAGCGCATATACTTAATATTTATCTCTGTCATTTATAAGAAAAAATTGTATGCAAAAAATATATAAAACAGAAAAGACACGTTTATTTCGTGGAATAAAGCGTAAGTCAGTAGTGAGTAGATACATTTGTTTCTACAAAATAACTCAAAATCATTATGTTAATATAAACAGCTCCCCAAGGAGTTGAATCCAGTCCTTGTCTACAAAAATTTGGACAAACTCAAAATATTGTCAAAATTATGTTTGATTTAAAAATTAAATAGTGATTTAAAAAAAATACAAGTTTCATACAAAATTATTGATTAATGAAGTTTTTAGTGTCTCCTGTAGTTATTATTAAGTGGCTTACGTTGTATCAAATAAGAAGCGACGTAATTTTGTAGGAAAATGGAAATCAAGTTAGGGTAGAGTGGGGCTCGAACCTCGGACCTCTGATCCATGAGTCCGAAACGCTAGCTACAGAACCACAACCCGACACTTTCAACGTGAAACTATAGCAAAAACAATTAATTACATCAATATTTAAAACCGACTGCAAATAGAAATCAAGTAATAAGGCAATAAATGCGAAAAAAAACTTGAAAGTCCTCTTCGGTAAAATTAAAAAATGAGCTACTGTGACTTTGTTGCATCACAGGTGCGATATCTTGAAACTAAAAGTGCAAGTATAAAATCGAGCCATAATCGGCAGAACAACGTGAGCGACATTTTAGCGGATTGCGTCTTTTATTGTTTGTAAAGTGTTCCTTATTGCCCCCTGTACAGGTGTTAAAAACATCATAGCTTTATAAAATTCACCTGCCACATTCAAGGATATTTTTTTGTATTTATTAAAAGAAAACAACATCCATCATAAAAAAAATATTAAAAAATTACAAGTGCACCAAAATTACAGGCCAATTACAGTTTTCTATGTATTATTCCGCATCATTCCACCTTAAAAAAAAATGTTGACATATTATTTTTAAGCTAAGCAAAACATCGTAACCAACGACAATATAGGCGGTTACGTTAGTTCAAACCACTGTCAGATTAATAAGCAAAACAGCGTTACCGCCACTATCTTAAAAGCGGAAACTATTTAAACAATTTGGTTGTCATTTCAGTATTTAATATAATTTTTATTTGACTTTTTGTACATAATGTTATCTGTACATTGGCGGGCTTATTGCTAAATGGCAATTTCTTCCAATCAGCTAATAAAATAAGAGTTTTCTTTTTATAATTCAAGTTACAAAACACATTCAAAAGAAAAAAAAAGATTTAAAATCTTAAGATACATAAAATAGAAGTAAACGTATTTGTTTATAAATTACAGTAAATCAAAACTATTACTCAATGGGAAAAAGGAAAAAAGAGAAATAAGGAAAGGAGGAGAGATTAAGGAAGAGTAAGGAGAGGTTTCTTCAGACGTGATTTAAACAGAGATAATGGAGTAACATTTTTGATGGTGGATGGGAGATGATTCCATAGTCGAGCCGCATGGACACTATATGAGTTAGAGAAGAAAGAGGAATTGTGGATGGGTATGAAAATGGAGTGCCTTGAGAATAAGAATGAAGAGGTAAACAATGAACTTATAAGTATTGAAAATTTTCATGCAGGTATATAGGAGCGTTAGGACTTTGAAGTACATTGAACAGAAGTGAGAGGGAGTAATAGTCTCTCCGCGGTCTGATTTTGAGCCATTTCAGTTGCCTACGATATTCAGAAATGTGGTCATATTTCCTAAGACCTAAAGTGTACCTCATGCATGTATTCTAAAGTCGTTCAAGTATTGGCAGTAACCAACCATTACAAATCCCATTTACCGAATTATTAAAATATATATATATGGAACCAAAATATAAAAAAACCTTCTCCTTACAATTCACTATTTGTCGCTTACGTTGTTATGCTGATTTTGGCTCGATATACTAAAATAACCGTATTCAGAATACCTTCCTTACAATATTTGTTTATTACTTGACGAGTTATTAGTTCAATTATGTTTTTTCCAGGTTTGAAAAGTGGAAAATGGGTGATACATATCACAGTCTTGCAAATTTGGATGAAGCGAGAAAAAATTCGGACTTTTGTAGTGTCTTAATTGCGATCGAAAGTTTAAGATTCACCAGAAAATTTCTAGGATCTACCATCGAAGATGTGGAAGGAGTTTTCCAAGAGATGTTCCCAAAATTCGTATCACCTTTTCCTGAAGCTGCGACTGATGTACCTGAAGAGGAAATAATATACACTACAGCCGAAGAAATAAAAGCCCTCGATGAAGAGATTAAAGATATCAAACAAGAGATGGTGAGAAACGAAATTATTAATACGCAACACAGAAGACGAAAGAGAAACCGAAAACTACGAAAACGATCAGAAAATGAAAGAAATTTCGGTTTTATATCTAAAGAATACAATATTGATGCAGATATTGTAGACAAAAATGAACTTGATATTTATTTGATAAATAGTGAATACTTTAATGAAAATGGCGAATCAAAAGATTTTACGGATTTCAATGATTTAAATAGCATCGATATTGAGAAAGATTTAAAAACTCTAATGTCTTTAACAAGTTATTTAAATACAAACAATGACATTAGTTCACCAATTGAGCCTTCAAAAGAAAAAAACTATAAAAAAGAGGAACAGAAATCTCAAGACACGATTACTAGTAGTGAATCAAAAGATTATTTATTTGATAGATATAAAATTAAAAGAAATAATATTTTATTACAAGAAATGAATAAATCACGAATCGACAAAATTTGCGTCGATAATTCTGCAGAATTAAAAAAACATTCGAAATCTGCGACAACTGGAAATAATCTTGCTGAAAATGTTGGCTATAATATTAACAAGAATTCAATTCCTATCTGTCGACCTCTCCCAACATATCCTAACATGCGTTCAGAGAGTGCTCCAAGTATTAAAAACAGTTATAATTTTTTTTCATTTGACAAGTACAAATCAGTGATGTCATCTGGTTATGTACATCTCTCAAAAGACACTTCGAACATTTTGACACCGGGTAAATCTTATGAATATTTATCAAATAATTATTTTGAACTAACGAAAATTCAGAAGATATCGCAAACAAATGATGACAAGAAAAAATTAAATATACTGGAAAATTTTAATCTTTCCGATTCTTTGAAAGTGAAAAACCCTCCAAAAACTAAAGGTTCATCAGTCAAAACAGAGCAGATGAAAAAAAATGATTTCATTTTTGATGAAATTTCTGGAGATTACAAACATGGTTTCAAAAATAAAGAATGTAAAACAATTAAAACACCAGAAAAAAATAGCCCTTTAGAATGCGCAGAAAATACAATCAAGACGGAAACTCTAGAAAAAATTCCTTGTTCAAAAAGAGATTTCTTGAGAAAAATATCCATGCACAGAGGATCTAAAAGGAGATGTTTCCCAACCTCAAAAAAACAAAACTCATGTTGTTTTGATGATCAAAACTCTGAAAAAAAATGCAGAAAATGGCAAAAGCGAAAGACTAAAGATTCAAGAAAAGCTTTGAAAAGCAGAAATACTACAAAAAATCTACCTTTGCAAGTTCAAAAAGATAATTCTTGGCAACAAGATTATTCCTTGAATATAAAAAAAGAAGTACTAGATACAATGGAAAACTCACATAATAATAATAAAATACAACTTATGAACTCCTATTATCCTCAAATAAGCACTAGTCAGCGTTTATACCAGGTTTCTGCCAGCCCACAGCAGAACCAGCCTTTTAGAAAGCAATCAAGTGAACCCCAAAAAAATAAATCTCTCCCAACACATCGAAATCTGATGGATCAAAGAAATCTGCAAACTGAACAAACTTCTTTGTATAATCAACAAGTTAATGTAAAGGAAACTCCCAAATACCCATATCCAGATGTTTTACCTTTATTACAAAAAACTTTATCGGATTATAAGAATCAACAACTCCAACAAACGTCTTTGTGTAAGCAACAAGTAAATGTAAAGGAATCTTTTAAACATCAATATCCAAATATTTCTTCTGCATTACAAGAATCTTTACCAGATTACAGAAATCAGCAACATCAACAAATTTCTTTGTATAAGCAACAAGTAAATAAAAAAGAATCTCCTAAATACCAATATTCACATATTCCTTCTACATCCCAAGAATCTATACCAAATAAAAGAAATCAGCAACTTCAACAAAATTCTTTGTATCAGAAACAAGTAAATATAAAAGAATCTCCTAAACACCAATTTTTAAATATTCCTTCTACACCCAAAGACGCTTTACTAGATTACAGAAATCAGCAACTTCAAGAATATAAGCAGCAAGTTAATATAAAAGAATCTTCCAAACACCAATTTTCACATATTCCTTCTACATCTCAAGAATCTTTACCAGATTACAGAAATCAGCAACATCAACAAATTTCTTTGTATAAGCAACAAGTAAATAAAAAGGAATCTCCTAAATACCAATTTTCACATATTCCTTCTACGTCCCAAGAATCTATACCAGATAAAAGAAATCAGCAACATCAACAAACTTCTTTGTACACGCAACAAGTAAATATAAAAGAATCTCCTAAACACCAATTTCCACATATTCCTTCTACATCCCAAAAATCTTTACCAAATTACAGAAATCAGCAACTTCAACAAAGTTCTTTGTACGCGCAACAAGTAAATATAAAGGAATCTCCAAAAATTCAGTATGGAAATATTCCAACATTGTTTCAAGAATCTTTACCAGATTATAGAAATCAGCAACAGCCACAAATTTATTCACGTCAGCAACAAGTAAATATGAACAAATCTCCTAAACGTCAATATCAAGACGTTCCATCTTTATTTCAAGAAATTTTACCAGATTATAGAAATCGGCATACTCAACAAAATTCTTTTTATAACCAAGTTAATGTAAAGGATGTCTTAAAACATAAATATCCGAATGTTCCACCTTCGTTTCGAAAAACTTCACCAAGTTTATGTTCAAGTAACACGCATATAAAACAACAGTCTTCAAATATTACAGAGATAACTGCATTACCCAGTTTAAATGCACAACAAAAAACTCATGAGATTCCATATGGAAGCAATAATAAGCAAGTGTTGGCACCTATCCAGACAATTCCTCAAAAAACTCCAGAAATTTCTTCACTTAGTCAACAATGGCCAACGCCTTCATTTACTCATAATCAGACACAACTCAACACAAATTTGACTAGCAATCAAAATTTGTCTCAGAATGTGCCTATTCAAGAATCGTTAACAGATCAATCGTATGATGCCTATCGATTATTAGCTCAAAGAAGATATAATGTTTACAATGAAGCTGATATAAACCCAATTCAAAAGCAGCAGCATCAGCATATCAAAAGTCCAATGCTTAAACAAGAACTACTTCAAAATCCAAGGAAATTTCAACCGAATTTAATGAACTCATTGCAATATGGAAACCTCCCATCGAATTCTCGCAAAAATATTATAAGAACGAGAATGCCACGAAATCCAACGGCAACTCCAAACGTACGGCAGCCTAAATCTCGTAACACAACAGCAAAAACATCTGGACAGCCACAATTTCTACCCAACACACTTGGATTGCAACAGATTCATCAAAATCTTCTTAACTCCCAGCAATTTTTACCAAGTTCATCAGGTTTAAAAGATATTTTGAAAAAATCAAACGACGCCAGTCAAACTCAAACAGAAATACTCAGCAACCGATTAAATCTACCTGGATTCTCTAATACTTTTCCCAGCTCTTCTGGAATACAACGAAATCTACCATTCACTCCAATTTCACAACAAAATTCATCATCTAACTTTTTCCCGAGTCTGCCAACTTCATTCGGGTTTCAAAACGTTTCTTCTGAACTACAGCAGCATTTTCCTACTTCGTCTACTGCATATAATCCAACTCCACCGTTACAACAGCCCCAATTTAATTTTACACGACCACAAACAAATTTGCCATGTACGTCTGGTTTATACAAGCCACTAATCACCAGTACTACCACATCTGAAAATCAACCACTGGGGTCGAATGTTTACCCAACTCAAAGACCCAATGAAACAAGACTGACGCCAAACCACAGTTCAACCGTCTATCCAAAAATGAGCTACATTCAGTATATGATGAGTATAAAAGACGATAACAGTTTGAGTCGTGAAGAGAAAACTCAAAAACTGACTGAGTGCATCATAAATTATGTAAAGACTGCAGAAGGAAAGGAACAAGCCAGGTATGAAAATTTTTATAAGTTATAACTTTCAATTTGTTTGGGATTCCTTTTTTAGTACCGATTCAACATGAAGTCTTAAATTATACAACAGCAACGAAAATTGACTAAGTTTTTCTACTGACATTTCTTGGTGGAACTGCATTTTTATTATAATAGTAAAAATACGGAGGTATAAGGTTTTATTTTATTTTTATTTTATTGAAATAAACGGCACTTAGTGCCTTTTACATATTAGTTACAAATACAATTAAATATACATACATGTAAGCATAAGTAATACAGAGCATTTAAAACAATATTATTAATTAAGAAAGTCTAAGAAATATAAACTATATAAAATAATAAAATATTACCAGTTATAGAATTATCGATAAAAAAAGATAATTTGGTATTTGAAATACTTTGAACCAGTTAAAAAAAAACTAAGAAAACAATTTTGAATAACATTTAAAAATATATAAATATATGTATTATTATTGAAAACTAATATTTAGGTAAATAGTATATGCTAATGTATAAAAATATATAATGATGTGAAAAAAATGATAAAGAGAAATATTTTTTACTTATAAATTAATTCAAGAAAAGAAACGGAAAAATAAAAAATAAAACACTAATCAAGAAGTTTAAAACAAATTTTTAACAAAAGTAACTAATAGTTACCTAGAACTATTACCAATGAAATAAAGAAGAAGAGCCGTTCTATATGTACTAAATTTCATGTGAAATGAGTCACCAATGTCCTGGTACTTATTGCCTAGAGAGTGAAGTCTATTGATGACTGCATTTTTACCATATGATGTCGAAGTATTGTTGCCACTAATGATGGGAATAATCGAGATATTTAGATAATCGAAATACAAACATTCGAGACATGCAAATAATCGAATTCAAAAATCTAATCAATCGATTTTTTACCGTGAAAAAAATTTCTGCGTTATATACAAGTGCAAGCAGGGGTTGGAAATCATGATTTTATATAATGATGGGAATAAAAGAGTTTAAATTTAAATAATTTGAGTAAACCTATAATAATTTAAGTAAAAGTATTACTATGACAATGTCGATTACGACGAAACCCGATCTCTGGTAAAAAATATAAATAAAAACGGAATACAACCATATACATATTTTTATAAGTAACAAAAAACATAAGATAGCAGTATTATTTTCAGAATTTTAATTTAGATTTAAATGTAGTTTGATTGTGCCAATAAGACACTAAAAGTGGTGTGATAGCTAAGACGCTTGCCTCACACACAAGGGTTCCGGGTTCGATCGCCGGCGGGATCACATAAATTACATGTTATTTTTGTTAAGCCTGGAGATTTGGTGCAGTAATTTATAATTGTAATTGAGTTTCTTGACCTGTTATATATAAAATAAAATAAATATAACAGATGGCCTGGTGAGATTTAGTTTTTTTTAATTATAGGCTGGCTAGGCGTCGTGGAGCAGTTGGTCAAACGGGCAACTGTGAAACTGTCGTCGCGTGCTCGATTTCAAGGGTTCAATGAATACTATTTTAGTGGCAGCTTTTTTTTTGTAATTTTTTTTTAAGATTAAAAAAAACATACAATACAAAATTAGAAACTTAAGCTTACGAGTTAAAATTTTAAAACGTTTTTCTTCGATCTTGAAATGAATTTCCTCTCGGAAGTAAAAACAAAGATATATTTATTGTATTATTCATTGATAATTATCCTATTTTTTTACGTTTTATAGTTGTCGATTTTTATAAGGCAGTTTTATTTTATGATTTGAAAAAAAAAATCTTTGTTAAATGTCAACGAAAATTAATTTACCTACATAACATTCTTGAAGTGAGTGTATATAAATTTGGATACAGTAATTATTAATATTACTTTATTTACCCGGGTCAGTGTGAATTCATTTACAGAAGGTAAATAATTTTTAAAATTAAAATATAAGATGATTAAATTCAATATGTATTAAAGAACTGAAGGAATCGAGGCATAATATAAGGGATAGCTGTGCATTAGGGTAGTCCGATATTTTTTTTCAACGAATTTTGAAATGAAAGGGCTCTAAAAAGTTTCCTTTTGGATTACTCGGAATGCAAAAAATATCAAAAAAAATATTCGACACTACTTTTGGCCCTCAACCAGAGCTTAAAGTTTTCGAAAAAGTCATTTCGTATTTGAGTAAGAAAATCAGTCCACTTAAAATTGACAATGTGCATTACACCTTATGAAATAAGGATCTAAGGACGTGAGTTGAACTTTGTTTTGTTATAAATGGGTAGCATTGTTTTAAGCCATTGTTTTTATCAATATTAGCCAGGCGCACAACGGAGTCAGTTCGGCGGAGTGTAAACTTTTTGCATTTTGGTAGTTTTAAAACGTGTTCGAATTTGCAATTTGATTAAGTTGTATCTTTACTAACAAAAAATAATTTTATCAATAGATATAATTATAAAACAAATCTGATTTATTTTTTTCTCTCGCAATATTATTCTTAAACTTTTCTTTATGTTTAAAAATGTTTTTCTTTTTTTTGTTTTTTCATATTTGTGTTATTATTTCGTAAGTCCTAAATCTATCTGTTTTATGTCATTTTTTTCTAGATTCAAAATTAAAAATATAACCATTTTTTTTCGTTTGTATTTATGTTTGTATTTGTCCATTTAGTCAATATTGTTAGGTCATCGTTTATGTCTTTGTTTGTCTTTGATTTATGTCCCACTTTAATTTTCGTAAAATAGTCCTATGTCATATTGTTCATCTTTCTAAGCAGAGTTTGTGAACGGCGATTGACACCGTGTATTGCATCGTTAGTAGAATATACAGAAAAATACAGCCCACATGGCACGTAGTACTATTGAACCCGTAGGCCTTCGCCCCTGCTCTCGCGCCTCCGCCACCGTATGAAAAACTCGTTTTCTCCACCATGTAACCTAATTTTTTAAATCTTTTTTCAGGAAATTTTTTGAAAAAACGCTTAAGAAAAAAATGGAAAACGATGAAAAGAAAAAGGATGTACACTGAAGGAAAGCTAAAAAGTAAGACAAGAAACAAAAGACTTTTACTATAAATACAAAAATTGAATCATTCCTGCGATGACGCCATGAATTCAAAGATTATACAAATTCTCATGATGGTAATTTTAAATGCGTCTGAAGCCGCTCTGAATAACGATTAAAAGCGACGAGGAACCACTATTTTACCTCTCATCATTTTTTTATCCGTTCTGTGGTGCATAGGATACTGCATTAGTACTCCAGTTGCAAGGTATCTGTATTACTATTAATATTCAAAGCATTAACTTTGTCGTCAAACATTTTATGAAATGTTTTAAAATATTTAAATATAAACACTCACCAACTTTTCGATGTCTACCGATTTTGAAACGCACCCGTCTCTTCATCAGAACTCTAATTACACTAGTTTTAATCATAAATACAAATAATAAGGGTAAAGAAAACAATATGGACATATTTCACATTAAGATAGCTTTTTAAAATAATGTTCCTTTGATCAAAAATCAAACAACCTTTCAATATAGTACATTTTCCGATGTTCCATTGTAATAGTTACACTATACCTATTAAACTCACGCCCCTTCTTTTATCCCTCTCTCTCTTTTACTTAACTATTTTCCCGACAACATAAATTATTTTCATAACCTAATCAGTGCATTTGATGGTTGCTTATTAAAATAAATGGCATGTTGGTTTTATATATTTTTGCAACTAGGTGAATAGTGGGTTTTGCATGTTGGTTTGATTGGTGTTTTGATGAAGAGACAGGCACGTCTCGAAACCGGTAGGCAGAGAAAAGTCGGGATGTGGTTATATTAAAATATTTAATAACATTTAGTATCTGGATTACTTTTGTAACATGAAAGGTAAGTTGATCAGTCCTACGCTTCGGTTAGAGTCTTAGGGTTTGTTCGTAAAAAATACTTATTTTTTATCACGCAAAAAGGGACATCAAGATGATTTTCGAGAGTAGGTTAAAAGAGTCTACTTTATTCTTTAATAATTTACATAAATAGCATAATTTAGATATAGTGCATCTATTTTCAAGGGTAAAACATTAATTCTGTTTAGCAGATTGCCTGTAAGTGCAAATCGTAAATAGGTAAATATATAATTAAAATCAATAAAACGTAGAATCACTTAAAAAATATGAGGCATTATATTACGAAAGTTATGCTTAATAACATGTAACAACAGAGATGAGGAACGTTTTAGAGAAAGTAATATAGAAGTCTAGGCATTTACAGGGCTTATGACCTATCATTGGCTGGTTTAAGTGGCCACTTTACACACTGTGAAACATTCACCATTCTGCCCATATTCGAACATCTATATTCCTTCAATTCAAAGCTGAAACCTTTATTTATGCAGGTGAGATTCATCTAATTGAATGAATTCTCCTACATACAAGGCAACGAATTTCTATACTTCTTTATGGACCAGGTGGATTTATCAACAATATTTTGAGTTTGTCCAAATTTTTGTAGACAAGAACTGGCTTAAAGTGTAATCGTATTTTGAATGCGGTCAAAATACGATTTCTCAGGTGAATGTGTGGTAAAAATATGTACGACAGGTGCACAAATGTCGAGAAATGTACATTATGTAAGGCAGAGATAAGCGTGCTGAGTAAATGGATGGTAAAATAGGGGGTAAAAAGATAAACGATGCGAATGTTGATACAAAAAACGAGGAAGACGAAGAGATACAAAGCATTATTAAATCTAAAAAAATGCATGAAGATGAATATGCTATAAGTACCAAGCTGTTTGAATGTAAAGTCAGCGAGATGTTGCGTCTATCCTCTCTGCTTACCCCTATGGGGAAATTGTATGATGGTTTGTTTTGTTGGTTAAGGTACCTTAAAACAATATACTTAAAACCTTATAGATATCAAACTGCCCATATACACCCTGAAAGTAAATTTTAATTGGTTAAGATAAAAAACCTTTTTTTAATATTTGTTAATAGGTAAATATTATATACTAGGAATACTGATAAAAAATATTTGAAATGGATTTTAAAAAACTCATTAAATTTTCAAAATCAATCTGAATATTGCGGTGAAATGATTTTATATATAACATTAAAAAAGAAATTGTAAAAAAACACGTCCCCAGAAAAACGCAATATGTTTGACCTTGATAATTGTGACGGCAAGATTCGTTACAATATTCTATAAATTTTTTATTGGTTACAAAAAAGTTCAATAATAACATGAATCGTGTCGTTTAAGGGGCGTAGCCAATGCAATGACCGTTTTCAATGAAATCTGAAATTATAAGTTTAAAAATATTTTTTATGCTACTTAAAAGTAGTAGAAATTCACTCGACATTTCATAGACCCTTGTAATTTTAAAATTGGAAAAAATAACTAAAGAATATTTCCTTATAACTGTTTTTATAATAAACAAAACATTTTTTCTTTGATATAAACATTATTTGTTGATTTATTTAAATTTAATTGTAAGCATTCGAAATCCAAAATAATTCATTTGTTTTTATGTCATAAAAGACCCCATTATATTTTTCAACTTCTGTTCGTTTAATACACTTTCGAATTCATTATTCAAATCGAAAATAATATTAAACTTTTTCCTGCGGGTATCTGCCCGCTCTTTTATATTCAAATTCGAAATTTATTTATTCAGTTTAATGATATTACACCCCAGAACCGCACTTGCGGATTTAAATAAAGCCTTTTGTCCAAATTCTATTTTAAAATATAAAAAAATATATATTAAGAGTGTAAAAATGCTTGATGTTTGCTAACAGGCTGGATTTCCACCCTAGAGAGTAATTACGATCTTAATTTGTTGCAATGGAACGGAAAAACTTTATGACTTGTACTTTGCTGGTTTAAGTGGTCACTTTACACACTGTGTTACATTCACCATTCTGCCTATGTTTATACATCTGCATTTATTTATTATTAATTTATTTTACAGAAAAAATAGTAGACAAAGATATAAAAACATAAAAAAGATACAGATCAAAGACAAAACAACGAAGTTTCTAAAAAAAAAATCATACATATTAAATTGTGGTACAACAAAAAGGTGTGTTTGTGTTTTTTTATATGAGAGTAAATATGTATATTTTTTACAAAATATTTTCCGTCGCCGTTGCAACAAATTTAGATTTTAATAAGTGTTATTTATAAAATGGCGTTTTAAAATTTTTTAAAGTTCTTTTTAAAAAAAAATATTGCATGAATAAAGTCATTGGGCGTGATACATTTGCGAAATGATAAGTAATTTTTTTCATTTTAAAATTTATTTATTTACATACATTAGTTTATTGCACATTATTTTTGAGACATAAATCCCAGATCCATGAGACTAAAAGCCCTGTGTTGAGATGGGACGAGCAATTAGTTGAAACAGACACATGAGTATATCACCACAAATATAGGACCAGAAATACAAAAAAAATATTCAAAAAAATATGTATATAATACCTGTCAATGGCTGGTTTACTTAAACCAGCCATTGACAGGTCATAAGCCCTGTAGATGCCTAGACTTCTATATTACCTTTTCTTAAATGTTCTTCATCTCTGTTATAATATGTTAATATAAACAGCTCCTTAGGGAGTTGAATCCAGTCCTTGTCTACAAAAATTTGGACAAACTCAAAATATTGTCAAAAAAATATATATATGGCCCATCAGTATAGTAAACAGTAACCTCAAACATTCGGAAAATCATCAAAGAGTTCCCATTCAAATCCCTCCGACTAAAGAAAATCCAGTCCTTAACTCCCCTCTTGAAAGTTGTTCTTGCCCTTGAGAGCGTAATACGTTATTCCAAAATATTGAACACTCTTGGTGCAATAATAGACATGAGTCCTTAAAAACAAAAAACGAGGTGTTTAGATCGATTACTGGCAAGGTCCACGTGGAATATTTGTTTTAAGAAAGGTTTTACACTGCCATATTAAGTTCTCCTTGGACTGGAAACTGAAGCGTAAGATTGATCACTTTACATGTACCGAATTGATGATCGAGATACGCTGCGTTTGGTGTATCAATGCAATGCTATATGCACCATTGGATGCGGGAAGTATTACGATGAATTTATTTTAAATATGTTTTTTTAATAATACATACTGGGATTATTAAGGCTGTGAAAAGTATACCTATTTATTTACTTTAACTAGATGGACACTTCTTGGTGGAACTGTCTTTTAATTTCAATTATAAAAATTCTAATGTAATAGTTTAATTCCACTTTCATAATTTATTCCAGCGACCGTTTTAAGTCGTGACTATATTTTGCACTGTTTATTTAATACGTTTTTATTTTAAAACTTCACAAAATTATATGTATTAACATATTTATTCACATGAAGATACATGATGACACCACTTGCTTGTTAGCAGATGAACGCTCAAAATGCTGGTTCGCGGAATGCGTTATCCTTTATTTGCTTTGCCACGGAACCCTAAATACAATGAATGCAATTACCTACCTTATTCTGTGTTCTGGTACCTCTATTGTCTAGAACTTCTATCGCGGAAGCCAGAATCAGAACAAATCTTGTGGTCAAGAAGGAGGAAGACTAGACAATTACACGACACGGTATATTTAATGAGTTTTTGATCGCAAAAATAATGTATTTTCGATCGCGGTGAGAACGTAAAAAGGACATGCACACACGATCAGTTCAATTGTTTTAATGGGGCCAGGATAATAATTGGTACCCGCGGTAGGCAATTGCAACATCTTAACCAGGGCTCAGTAGGTAGCAAATAAATTTGAACGCCTCTTCCTAGTAAATATGTGTGTACACATATAGTAAATGTGGCGTAACCAATACATAAAGAGGCTAAAAACCCTGAGTTGAGTTGGGTATGCAATATAATGGAAAGGAAAAGCATGCATATTACGTATTAAATTAAATAATAATATTTTATTTTTATTTTATTGCTCTAAAAAACTTACAATTTTTGAAGTACTAATGTTGTATGAATTTTGTATTATTGCTATCTAGTTAGTCTCAACTTTACTGTATTATATTTATATAAAGAACTTAAGATTTTCTCATGGTTATTGTTATCTTTTATTTAGAGATGTTATGTTTCTTTTTTACTTTTTGTATTATATGTTCACTAAATTGTTTAGTTTTAATTATTCTGTAATTTCATATTTTGTACTACATTATTATTGTGCACTGCTGTGATTGTTTCTGTTTATAATTTTTTTGTAAAAGGTTTTTTGAACCGTTGATGTATAAATAAATAAATTAATACTACAAATAATTATTATTACCTAAACATAAATTTTATTAAACATCTGAACAACACGCTTAGTAATGTATAAATTTATGCATTGTCTAGTTGTTGTCCCTTGCAATGGTCTCTTCTTTTAGACAAAATACAAATTTGTACACTTATTCTTAAAACGGTTTTCGTTTTGGGGAACTTAATATGTTCATCTATAACATCGAATACTCTTTTGACAGCAAAAGATAAATTTTTCTGAGCGGAAATCGTACGTGTTTTTGGTATTAAATAATTCAAAAAATAAGGAAACCTCGTACGAGCTTGCTGGGATCTTTTTTTGTGACCGCATGACCAGAAATATATCAATGACTCTTTAAAAAAATGGACTTTTGTCCAGTACCTTCATGAATTGAAACAATGTCTCAGATGGGAAAGCTAGGGGACATTAAAGCATCACTCTAAGAATTCTTTTTTGTACATTTATTAGGGAGTTTATGATAGATAACGTGCAACCTCCCCAGCCCACTATACCATAGGTAGCTACTGACTGAAAAATAGCAAAATATACAGTACTGAGAGTACCAACGTCCAGAATGTTCCAAAATGAGCAGAACACATGTTTGACAACCCCAGTTTTTACACTTGTATGAATTATAACATAGACATTTGTTTAGTCTCCCACCAGTCTGACGATGTCGGTCACGATAAAACCCGATACTCGATAAAAAGTATATGTAAAAGTGGAATAAAACTATGTTAGTATTTTACTTTACAATTTTCTATGTTTATTATAAAAAGCTAGAATTAAAAGGGTGCGAATAAATATTGTTGAAATACAAAAATAAATTTCCGTTCCTTAAATTTTTTTACTAAGACTGAAAATGAAAAAATGTACATTTTGTATTTTTATTTGTGATAAAAGAGCCTTTTTAAAAACACGTTTATTTTATTATAAAATATTATGCGGTGGAAAATTTTATTAAAGGAAAAAATAGTTTTTTTTATATGCTTACTTTACAATCAAATCTAAAAATATCTCTGATAACTTCCCATACTAATCAGGGCCTGTATTACAGTGTAAAGTTAACCGAGTTTCCTTTTACTGTCAAAAAAGTAAAATCATTTTTTAAATCGAAATTGTGAATATTTGTATAAGTGTCTTCTTCGGTAGCATAAAATTGAACTGTTTTGAATAAAAAAATCATTATAATATACAAATTGTCATACAGAAAATTGGATTTTACTTTATAGACAATTGAAAATAACTCTGTTAACTTCCCATTGTAGCCGAGACCCAGATGGTACAGTGATGTCCACATGCTCCACTTAGGAACGGACGAGGAGAAAAATTACAACAAAGTTTATATTTAACTATCCGTCATTTAGAAAATTTGATTGAATATCTAATTCGTCCCTGTCTTATAAGGCCACAGACCCTCCTTATTGGTCGGCGGTTACCTTAACTAAACTTGTTCAGTGTTCAGGGGTGTACTGGAGGAAGTTGATTTTGTTGTTGCCCTTGTTTGTCGGCTCTGTCTGGAATATTCAATTTGATGACCCTTACATAAATGTTGGATAACCATAATAGAATCGTGCGCTGATACGAAAATAAGAATCAAATTAATAATATTTTTATTATAATTCATAAATACATTATATTATGTTTTTAACGTATTCTGATATTTTTCATGACAATGTTATGTAAATTTAAGTCAAAAGTCATAGAAATATTGAGAAAAGCAGATATTCAATTAATTGTGTTATTGTGTACATCGATTTATTTTTTTTTCATTTACATTCGTAATATTTAACATAATTTAAATAATTGTCTATAATGTAAACATTTTTTTGTGTGAACATGAGTGTCCTACACTAATAAATAAAAAAATTGTAAATATATTTTGTACATACGTATTTACCAAATAAAATAAACAAATAATTTATTATTTAAAAAAAAATAATGATAAATGATACAAAATGCATTTTTTAAAAATATATTATTTAGGAAACATAAATTGGGTACATAAAATATAAATATAGAAAAATATGAAAGACTTATCATACAAGCCATTGTCTGCTTTAAAAATGTGTATTTTATAAATTTATATAGTGTCGTTTGTGTAATTTAAAAAAAAAACGGTTAAGAATAGTTATGTATGTGATTTTAACCAAAATATTCAAATAAATTATGAAATTTTGGTGTGTATGCTTTACTTATTTATTGTAGATATTTATAGTACGTAATAAAAATTAGCGATATCAAAAAAAACAATCTAGAAATGTTGCCTAATGACTTAATTAATCATTTTCCTAAGCAATGTCTCAAAAAGTATATATGTGGACTGGCTGTTTTCTGCTTAACTATGTTTAATTTTAATAATTAAAATGACGTATAGGTATACCCGTACAATAATGAAACCTTTAAAATAACTTTTAAGAATCAAGGAAAAAATCCAAAAAAAACAATTATGTTGTTATCAAATTGTAATATTTAAAAATAAATTAAATTTTAATAAAATAAATAAAACAACTTTTTTTTAGCCACTAATTTTTATTTTTCACCCCACCGGTTTCAAAGCAAACAAGCTTCTTTGTCAAGGTTTACGTAACTAATGAATTGATTCCTTTTTTTTTTTTTTTTTAATTTCTATCATGTTCACTAAATACTACACGTGAACCCAATAAATCAAGTCATTTTTTCCCTTACACGGGTGGTAATTTGATATCATTATTTTCGAAGTAAGACAGGAGAGGACTAAAAGAAATATTGTTTTTTTGGTTATTAATTATTGTTTTATTATTAGTTAGCGCTTCAAATATAAACTTTATACTTTAAAAGAAATTCTATTTCAAATACTTGTTTACCCTTTTTGAAGTTATTGCGTACTATTTTTTCTGTTAATTAATAATTTTCCTATGTTAAAATAAATATTATATCATGATAAATTGCTTTTGTTTTATAATCCGCCCAATAGAACTTCCATTTTAGTTTTTTTCAGGCCACGCCACCAATACGTCACGATTCATGTAAGTTTTGAACTTTGCTTTTGATCGTTTAAATTTAAATAGAACTTCGTCACGATTCTTGACGTCACAATTATCTAGGCCAAACATGTCGCGTTTTTGTGAGGACATATTTTTTTATAATTCATTTTTTAAAGTTATGTATGAAACAACAATATTTTAAGTTTGTCAATTTTTTTGTAAACAAGGACTGAATTCAACTCCCTGGGTAGCTGTTAACATTAACATATGACAACAGCAATGAAGAACATTTAAGATAAGGTAATATAGAACAATCCAATAATGTTGATAAATCCACCTGGTCCATGAAGAAGTATAGAAATTGAAAAAAATAAAATGTTCAGGCGTTGCCTAGTCTTCTTCTCCGGTCTCAATCCTGGGATTGGCTGGCAGCATTTACTTTTTCTTCTCCTCCATTCCACCCTGTCTTGTGCGGCTCTTTAAAAGTCAACATACGCAGCGCACGTCATCTAATAGGTCCTCCAGGTACTCTCGGCGTGGGCGTCCCCTAGATTTTGTCCCCTCGGTCGTCCCCTCCATTATGACATGCAGGAGACCTTCATGACGTATTACATGGCCGATCCATCTTGCTCGTCTTTCGGACAAGGTCCCTTCCACCTTCGATTCATCGGAAAACCTCCTCATTTGTAAGGTGGTCTCTCCAGGAAATTCCTAGTAGTCTTCTATAGGACCACATCTCAAAAGCCTCTAGTCTCCGTTTATCTCTTTCGGATAGGCACCATGTCTCGCAGCCATACATCAAGATACTCCATACATAGGTCTTGATTTGATTTTGATTCTATTATTTTTGACCTTTTATTAAATGCAAGTCTGGCTTGATGTATACGGCTGTCGACCTCGCTCTTAGACCGACCGTCCCTCCGTTATTTTGCTCCCGAGGTAGACAAACTCCTTGGTGTTTTTTAGTGGTGTTCCCGACATCACTTCTCTCATCTGGTGTTGCATTCGGCCTACAGTCAGTAGCTTTGTTTTGTCTTTATTTATCTTCATACTGTAGTTATTTTGAAGAATGCTCTCCATAGTTGTTAAGGCCTCTTGCAGTTCTTTTTCACTTTCAGCAACCATATCAATGTCGTCAGCAAACCTTATCATATCCACCTTTTGCCTGTGTATCTTTACACCTTCTCTGTGACTTATCGTCTCTCTCAAGTCGTCTATTGCACCCTGTATATAAACGTTAAAAACAATAGATGATAGTGAGCATCCCTGTCTTACCCCTTGTCTTATATTGTTTTAATGGCCTAGTATGTAGGTGAAATAATTCAATTAGATGAATCTCACCCGCATAAATAAAGGTTTCCGCTCTTTAACTTCACAAACATCAACAAATGAAAGAATTGAAGGGATATAAATGTTCAAATATGGGCAGAATGGTGAATATTACAGAATGGTTCACATAAACCAGCTAATGACAGGTCATAAGCCCTGTAGATGGCTAGACTTCATATTACCTTCTCTTAAATGTTCTTCATCGCTGTTGTAATATGTTTATGTAAGAAAAATTTCCTTCACAATATTCATATTGATTTAAAAAACAAAAAAAAAACCATTTCACTTATTTTTATTGGTGTTCGTTGTACGTGATATTTACTTATTACGCAACATATACTACAACATTTTATTTTACTCAGTAGTTCAATCACAAATAACTATCGACGTGCTTAAAAACATGCTAAGCATTTAAGCGATCACAATGAACAATAATGAACATGCTTAAGCTATCGCAGTCTTAAGTCAATGAGTGTGTAATCTCTAAGTCAACGCTCGTGTAAGTTTGTTTTTTGTTTTCCTCGTAAAAAAAAGAGTTCATTGGCGAAAAGTTGGCGTTTACTGTAAAAAATAATAAAATTTATTGCGTTTGAAAAATTTGTATAGATTTATAGAATATCTGATCCAAAAAATTGAAAATTAAATTACAATTACTATAGCGACTGTTTTTTTTGACATTTGGCTTGCTAACCGCCGGCTTTATACAATAAAGAATATTATGAATAATAACTAAATAAATACAAATAGCAGTTTTGGAATATTTACACGGGTGAAATAAAAATATGTGGTTGCGCAGCAGGATTACTTAGCAGGATACGTCGCAAAACGTAAATATTTTGACATTTAATATTAGGTGTTCACGGATGTTCCATTGTGATAGCGAATACGATTAACAACCATGGTGAGAAATTGTAATCTCGTAGTTTATTAGCACGTCGATAGTTATTTGTGATTAAGATAATAGACAAGTAAATATTATCGACTCAGTGTCCATTATGATTTTGCAGTTTTTTCAACGTCTTAGTAACGAGCCAGGAAAAAGTCTCGGGTGTTTAGCAATTCAAATTCTTTAGTATGTTACCGGTGCAGGTAGATCAGTTATACCTACAAGGAACAACAAACCTTTGGTTATAATCCCTTGGTACTTCCCTTGCTGGGGTGGTCCACTGCACCACAAACTCACCCCATCCGGTCATTTCGATACGCCACTGGGATTAAACTCGCTTCAATATCAAAGCTATTTTCGGTTTAGATTTTGATAATATCAAAAGAAAATTATACACCGGGAAGGCAAAGAAGCATAATTAAAAATGTTTCATCAAACTGTATTAGTAAAAAGTTTTACGAATGTTTTTGGGTAGGGAAGATGGAAGCCTAGACATTATCTAGGCTTTTGACCTGTCATTTGCTGGTATAAGTCTCCACTTTACACGGTCTGTAACATTCACAAAACTGCTTATGTTTTGACATCAACATTTCCTTTGGCCTTCGTGAAATAATCGAGCTGAAAATATTTTTTAATTTTTATTCACGTATCCGTTCAGTTTCTGAACTTTTCAACATTTCAAATTACTTTCAATCAAGTATTTTTGTTGGATTTCTTAAAGACTAAATAAACCCTTACGGGGAAATGGCGTGATGGTTTGTTTGTATATTTAATAATAAATAATTAATCTGTTCTTCAACAATGTTTTGAGTTTGGTATAGTGGTAAGTTTAACTATAGTAGCAAAAATTCATTTTGTTAAGAAGATTGGCTGTAAGTACACAGCGTTTAATTGTTTATATAATCCAAGTATTTAAAAAAAATTCTTTGAACATTTTCAATCCTTTTAATGTTTTGTTATGTATTGTGGGCTCCACATAACGGATGCAAACTCAAAGTTCTGCGGACAAAAGTGTTGTATAAAGTCTTCAATGAATTTGGTTGTTTAAAGAGTTTAAAAATTTTTGAAATGAGGCCCAGCATTTGGTAAGCTTTTTCGATGATATAATTTATGTGAGAACCAAACAGAAATCAACTATCAAGAATAACTCCTAAGTCTCCAATCTCGCTGCAGCGTGATATGGAATTATCTTTGTTAGTATAATTGTGCGTAATCAAATTTTTACTGTTAGTAAATATCATTTTATAACATTTTGAGGTATTAACGTACTTTTGCGTGATGAAACACGACGTTACATCAACGGCTTTTAAAAGTTAAGAATTGTTTCCATGTTCAAATTGAAAAAAAATTAAAAATTTTAAATTTGTTGCAACAGAGAGGGAACACATTTTTAAGAAGGAAATATGGGAGTCTAGGCATTAACAGGGCTTATGACCTGTCATTGGCTGGTTTAAGTGGCCACTTTACACACTGTGTATCATTCACCATTCTGCCTATGTTTAAACGTGCAAATTTCCTCAACTCTTCCATCTGTTGACTTTTGTGAAGTTTAAGAGCTGAAACCTTTATCATGCGGGTGAAATTCATCCGGTTGAACCAATTCACCTACTAGGCAACGCCTGAAAACAATTTTTCAATTTTGTATACTTCTTCTTTTAGCAGGTAGTTAATTTTTATTATTAATATTTTTTTATTATTTAATAGCATAATTATACATTTTTACAATTAAAAAAAAAATTCACTTGTTATATTTTTTTACTAAAACTAAAATCCCACCAAGCCACTTTTTGTAGTAATTCAACAATGTTTTGAGTATGTCCAAATGCTTGCAGACTGGTTGGATTTTCTCCCTAGGGAGTTGTTTGTAAATGCCTAGATTCGCATATTCCCTTCTCAAATATGTTTTCCCTCTGTGTTCAACTCCCTATGGAAAAAAATCTAGCCTGTCTGCAAGCATTTAGACATACTCAAAACATTGTTGAATATTTTTTTTCATTATAATTAAATAGTATTAATTGGATGTTTTGCGTTCTGGCCCTAAAACACGTGTACTCAATTGAATGACAGTAAAATAATTATTACAAATGATAAATTTAGGTACATGTTTTAAAAGAAAAGGGTTTCGCTCGGGGATGCATGATTTAATCGAATGATAATTTACTAATGTATGACAAACGATTTTCTCTGATGGCCATCTTCTTGGCCGCAGTATTTCAGAATCTGGTAAAACATTAATTCACAGGTAGGGGTTGTATTGAGGACTGAGGCATCATCTTGTATGTAAACCACGTAAGTCGAGGTGTGCTGGAGTGGGGGAAGCTGCCAGGTGGAGGGGGTATTCCCAGAAAATAATATGCAGTTACTTATGAAGGCACGTGATCAGTACGGCGTTACGTGCCGCCTTGGAAACATTGGCGTGCTCTAAGATTTGATTTTTGATAAAATAAAATTAATAATATTAAAAAACGCTAATAACAGGGCTGTAGTCTAGTAGTTCAATCGCTTCAGAGAAAGCTGAAAAACGTTTTCAGGTTGTACAAATTTTTGTAGATTTTGTTGTCCATTCAGTAAATGAAAGTCATTTCTTGCTGAACATCTTAGTCTAAGCAAACTGTTTGACTGTCATCATCCGTTTCCAGGCATCCAAGTCGCTATATTGCGAATTGCAGTACGTTTCCGTCTTAATTTTTTTTTCTGATATTACTGAAACTGAAAAAAGCAATTTGGCTCAGTAGGTAGTTACATCAGCGTGTATACGCTACGTGCAGATGTTTTTTGTCCTGCGCTTCATGCGAATATGTGGTGTAAGAAGTCGATTGAAATCCTACATCCAACATTTCACGTGTGGCCTCACTTTGCTCTTCAGAAAGTTGCTGGTTGCGAATTATGTGGGTATGCATGGGTCAATTATTGTCACAACTTCTACATCCACTGTTCACTTCCCAACCTCAGTATCTTTTGATCAGCCGCCATATTAAGACTTCGTGTCATATATCGCGCATTTATTTCGTTGAATGTGTGCCGCATTATAAACGTTGTTTCCACCAACCAGCAGTATTAAGCTCCAGATCGTGCCCCCCTCGTGTTAGTGCCGCTTGCAAGTGTCAAGTCGGATCCGGCAAGTCCTCAAAGAACGAAGATAATGTTAGTGGCTTCCCTTCCTAATCCATCTGATTTGTTGGAGTTGTGACCGATTGACACTGCATACCGCATAGCGAGGATACTCACATATTTGCATTAAATTTAATTACCATCTACTCCACTCATTAATATCGTAGAAGCCCTAGGGCTTTGCCTTTCACTATCGTGCGTCCCACGTCCACGTGAAAATTTGTTTTTGCATCAGTTGCTTTAAACTTTTTAATAAAATAAAAGTCTGTACTTACATGAGTTTTGAACTTGAGTCATTAAAAATTTGATGAAATACAATAAAAAATATATTCCTAATTCATATGAGCACCAAAATTAGAATTTATATATCTTAACAACGTGGTTGACAATAATGTCGGAGTGCAAAGATCTCGGATCTTGGCTGTGGGTGGCGAGCTGCAAAAGTAAAAAAAAGAAAGAGCGATCACTGCGTCGATGCACCTGTGTCTTATCCTCTGGGTAACAATCTGTCGTGTTTGTTGTCTATTGATTTATTTTCTTGACAGTCGCCGGTACCTACTTCTGAGGCACTATAATGGTAAGCAAACTGGAAATCTTCCACAACTCTCTTATCATTGGTTGATTAATATGAATTTCAAAGTAGTTCGTACATTTTCAATAAACTTTGCGCTGTAATTTGATACTTTAATTTTTACCGCGGGTAAGAAAAAAAATAAATTGTATCCAATATCCCGTAGGGCTAAAGTTCCTCATTGTTCTAGGTCTCGTACGTACATTTTGTGACGTAAAAACACTGCTATGTATGTTGTCTTTATGAATTTGAGGTAAACAATAATTTTCACATAATGATTTTATATCTTATTACCACGTTACGTCATTGCTTTCAAAAATAGATCCGTAGTTTGAATATCGAAGGTTTGAATAGAAGATGAATGAGGACCGAGAGAAGATGGGTTACTAGGAGTAACATTATAATCCGAAGGTGTTATACATTTTGTACAAAATTTAAATATTTATCCCAAATTTATTTCACTTCACTCGTTTATTTATTAAATTTGGATAACACTTGTAATTTTGTTTATAGATTTTATTCAGAAGAAACTCATAAATACACGTGGCAAAATAAAATATATTGAAATAAATAGTCCGGAAAAATTTTCAGGGTTTTTTTACTTTGAGTGGGGCATAACAGCGTTTATTAATTATATAATGGTAGAAAAACGATGTAAATTTCATTTTGATTCTACAACTATAATATGAATGATACGAACATAGTTATGCAGAAAGAGGCCAATCTACAATTTTGAAAAAAATAAATATTTGTGTTATTGGGTACAGTAAGATCAATTTTATGTTCTGATGAAAACAGCTAGACTGTTTTTATATAGAAACACTGTAATAATCACCTTCTGAAAATAGTTTCGTTCACAAAAATGGCATTTGTCAATATGCAGAAAACACCCACGGCACCAGAAAAATCTTACGGTACTTGAAAAACCATTAAAACTTGTCAAATACATAATAAGATTCTTGTTTGTAATATTAAAAAAAACAATGTAGTTATTGTTTATCAATTGTTAAAGTCATTAACATTCCGTTCGCAAGATGTGACTCACTGCGACTCTACTGACGCATGACGGTTCAAAACCCCTCCATAAATCATCTGAATAATCAGACTTCATTTTAGAATATTTCATACTAATTGTCCAAATCCATATTACATGTCAAAACAAGGGTCGATTGAAATTATTATTTCTGAGATTTATTTATTCGCTCTGAGGTGAAAACCATGAAAAAGAAATTTGAGAGAAGAATAATCAATGTCATTGTGTACTGGTTAGTGAGTTTGCCTGCTATTTAAGGAATAAAAAATAAAAATCAGATTATATAACACAATTAAAAAAATCACCTTTTGCAATTTAACCGTGTTCTGAGGATTTGGATGATATGTAGACAACAAATGACACTGACTATCTGCTTAGTTTAAAAAATGTTTTACTAAATTTAAAAGATTTAAATGTACAATGTATTTGCAATTCTACCGAATATAATTTTCTCTGCTGTAAACACCAAAGTGGTTTAACAGCCAGCAAAATTTTAAAAGTCGAACGCTTTATTCGTCCAATAATCCAATTGGCTGAGAAATTTAAATATTCTCCTACAAATTTATTCCCAATGGTTCGTTAAGGAATGTTCCTTATTTAATTTAAAGATTGATTCTCAATTCAAATTCGTTCTTTCAGAATAATCTTCGGATCTCTCCCTGAATCAAGAATTCATCTTTTTAAATAAATTTGTTGACCTACGAAGGGTAGTTACTAAAAGTTAGTACCCACCCGACTGCGCTGTCATTTAAAAAAAAAATTGAAATAAGAATGAAAAATAAAACTAGCAATAAATGCATAGTTTTCGGCCTTAAATAATTCAAGGAATAGAAATATTCGATATACGCTTCATTTAGTGGACCAATGGAATATCTTATGCAACACTGGGTCCCGAGAAGAGAATGATTGAAAAACATATGTATGTAAACGTCTTTTTTTCAACAATATTTGCTGTTTCTTTTTTTTTATTGTTGAGGACAACACAATAATAGCTTTTCATTTTATTTGCAACTTTTGGAGGATATTTGACCCTTGTAACTGGTGTTTTTTAAGGGCTGATCCTGAGGGCCGATCTTTTGATCCCTTGGGTGTTGTTAAAATTAATACCATAGAATTAAGAATAGTCCAGAAGGAGCGTAGAATCATATTTGAATACATCGGACGGTGTCTGAAAATCCCCCCACTATGCCCCACTTTCACCGCGCGCATTCGTGATGTTGCCGCGTAATGTTGCACGGTGGGAAAAAATACAATCATAACACAAATGTAAGGTAAAAAAAGCAATCTGTTATTTTCTCTAAAATTTTATTGTGGACGCAGAAATATTTATTGACACAACAAAGTAAATAAGTAAAGGGTCATTTAATAAGAGTAACTGAATTAATGAACTTTGAACATAAAATATGAAACAAATTTTATTTTACATAAAACGGATATTTTTATATCATGTTAAATAATATTTGATGTTTTAAAGATAATGTCGGTCAAATGTCCACCACAGAGTTGTTTAATCCGAGGTCGAATTTTTATTAGTTCTCTCATTAGACGAGAAAAGTAGGGTAAACAGATTTATTACCCTGGCAACACTAACGAAATGTTCATTGTGATTTCATCGACAATCAGACAGATTCAATTTTTAAGTAATTTATTTGCTACCTACACATTCATTTGCTAATTACACATGAAATGTGAAGCATCCGATAATATGAGAGCTTTGAAGGATATTTGGTTTGGTCACCGTAAACGAACCAATCGGAAGAACTGTCATAGAACAACCTCTGACGTTACACGCGGAGTTATTTCAGAAATACAAAACTTAAAAAAATCATAGCGCTGATAATACGATATATAAAAATAAAATAGAAAAATCGGCTTTTTTAAATATTCTATGAACAATTAAAAAGAGAAAAAAATACTGAACTTCCTTATTCGATTATAAAGTTATAATTTATTGGCCTTTATAAGTGATTTAATTTACCCTATGTAAAGAATAAACTAAACTAAAAACAGTGTTTACTTGTATTAAATTCAGTTGCAAAAGTCTTCGTTTTTATTTTATCAACATTTCAAATCTCGCACTGGTGAGCTGGTAATTTACGTTCCAAGTCGTGGCGTGATGTATAGAGTGTATGACTTGCCTACAAATTCGGGCAAATCTTCATTCAAGAAGCGTTTACTTCAAATGCTGTTCAAATTTGAATTTAGATCGCGGGCATTTGAAAAGCGAACTTCGAATGTGCAAGATGGGGGAAAATATTTTGGCGTGTATGAAAGAAAATTATTTACAAGTTTGAAACGTTTTATGTATGCTTTCCACGTCCACCTTGTGGCGTTGTGTTTAAAGCGTTTACCCACCGTGCTTGAGGTCTAAGGTTCGATTCCCGATAATGTTGAGATACATAGTTTATTTGAAGTGTGTTATAGTGACTTTTTTATTGTATAAATCGTGAGCTAAATCAAAAGCGCAAGACTTTTAATAAATTTTTTCTTTGGTATTAAAATAGTACAAGCATTATACTATTTCAATTTTTTTCTTTTGAAATAATATTAACATACTACAACAGAGAAAGAAAACATTTTAGAGAAAGGAAATGTAGAAGTCTAGGAATCTATAGGGCTTATGACCTGTCATTGACTGGTTTGAGTGGCCACTTGACTTGTCAAAAATAATTTCTATAGTGTCATAATCAAGAGAGAAAATGAAGTAATACGTTTGTATAAAGAAAAGAAAGACCGCGTTCCCTCTTAAACTGCTCCTCTATTTCTGTTGAAGTATTTAAAAATCAGAGTGTTTGATTGATACTTTTGTATCAGAATAATTAATTGAATTTTTTTTAGAACCCAACGTTCTTAATTTAAATTCGCGCGTTTGCTTTTCCCGCCCTTCTCGCGTGATAGTTTCCCTCCAAAATGGATTGGTAGGCCGTACATAAATCTACCAAACAGGGGTATTTTTTTAATTGAACGCCTTCACAAAAGGGAAGAACGCGAATTAAAAGTTACATTTCAGACGTTTGATTAATTAAAAGATTAACCAGATAAAACCAGCAGCTACCCCTCCAACAACTGACTTATAACTATCCATTTATTTTTATTGATTTGATCAGCGGAACGATTTATCTGTTAACCATTTTTTAAGGAAATATTTTTTTTCGAAACGAATAGAACGAAACAGTAGCCATAGATTTAAAACATATTGTGTCAAAATATGAGGATGGCCAGAAAAAAATTTTTAACGTAAAAATTTGTCGATTAACGCAAAATTATAAATGGTGTTTTAAGGTCAGATCGCATAATTTCACAGGAACATTCCTCGTGGTAGACTTTTTTTAAAAGCCTAATATTTGTTCTCAAATGATTATAATTTACAAATATAGACAATCATCAATTTTTGGACTAACATAGCATTTCAAAAAGGTAAAACCTTTATTGATCCGAGTGAGATTAATTTGATTGCGTTATTCCAATCAAATACATGCTAGGAAACGGTTTAAAATATTTTTTTTAATTTCATATTAAAAAGAAATTAAAACAATTTTGAATAATAGCTAAATGATTTTTTGTTCTTATCTAGAACTACTGAATACTAGTCTCTTCCACCTATGGAATACAAGAGAAGGGCCGCCTTATAGGTACTAAATTTTACAGGAAATAAATCCTAGATGTTTTACTACTTATTTTCTAGAGTATAAAGTCTATTGATGACTGCATTTTTACCGTAAGAAGTCGAAGCATTGTTGCCACAGTATTTGTAGGTTTAACGAGTTTTCGTTTTCGGTACACTATAGTTTATTATTGGTGATAAAATTGCAGAGAAGTCAAACATGAAATTAGTTATTTTATAAATAAGTGTTTTATAAATAAGTGTACAAGTTTGGATTTTGTCTAAGGGAAGAAACCATTGCAGGAAGAAATATATGCTTATCATGCGCAGTTCGTTCATAGAACGCATGGAACCATTAGTTCCCCTAAATTTAGACAAATAATGTTTATAAAATAGCATGTTTAATCAATAATTTATCAGTCATTATACCTAACATTGAGATTACCATAAACAAATAATGAATTTTTATAAAAGAAAATGATTTCTGAAACATAACTGAGAAATCATAATTGACAAAAATCACACTCACGAAGGATGGGGCACTAAAAATTAAATACTAAAACTTATAAAATAGCATTATGTCAACTCATTAGTTAACCCAAAAATAATTGGTAATGATCCTTAAGATAAAAATAACTTTATTTAATTTACTTTCATATAACTTTGAATTATCTATCCTTATCTCTGTTTTGTATAAATACATTGAACTCCTTAATAAAGATACCAGTCTCGAAGATATCGCGAAAGCGATGAAACCGGTCACTGGATCTTCCAAATTTGTGGATTTAAGTGCCACTCGTCTTTTATTTATATAATAAATTACAATAAACTTCCATCAAGAATTTTCACTTACAAACTTAAATGTTTTGCATGTTTTGTTTGTTTTTCTCTTCTGTTGCAACGAATTTAGAGTACTCAATTATTTTACGGCTAAATTGATTTTAATTTACAGAAACTCAAAGATAACTATGTAATTGTCCATTGTTATATGATTCTAAGGCCTCAATTATAATTGGAAGTTAAAATTATCTTAAATTTAATCTCCTAAGTAAAATTAAGTTTTCTGTATGAAAAGCAGAATACGCATACATTTTTTCTTCTGAATATGTTCAATTATAGGTATTTGAAGATATTTGAAATGTTCATGCAAACAAAGTCATTTTTGTACACAAATATAGGTTTTTCTTTATAGACAGTCGACGATAACTCTGTTAACTTCTCATTGTAATCGAGGCTTCGGGCACCGATTGCAATAAAAATATAACAAGGTTATCTTCAACTGTCTATAAAACTTGTCTTCATATAAATGTTTACATTCGTAAATTTATCAGCTATATCTTCTTCAGTTACCTGCACCTACCTTAAGATGTTAAAACCGTTGTGAATCAACAATATTTTGAGTTTGTCCAAATTTTTGTAGACAAGGACTGGATTCAACTCCCTGGGGAGCTGTTTATATTAACATATTACAACAGAGATGAAAAACATTTAAGAGAAGGTAATATAGAAGTCCAGGCATCTACAGGGCTTCACAAACATCAACAGATGAAAGAATTGAAGGAATATAGATGTTCTAATATAGGCAGAATGGTGAATGTTACACAGTGTGTAAAGTGGCCACTTAAACCAGCCATTGACAGGTCATAAGCCCTGTAGATGCCTGGACTTCTATATTACCTTCTCTTAAATGTTCCTCATCTCTGTTGTAATACCGTTGTGAATATTGATTTTTTTATTCAGAAAGTCAGCTTTTTAGTCCTCTCACAATATTGTTTCTAATAAATGTGTTGATACAGTTCGTACTCAGAAAAAGCCTACAAGTACTGCAAAGTACAAAATCAATGAATCTGCCTACTAGTTTCCAAATCAATTAAAAATACGTTGTTAAATAGGTAACCAAAATCCACAAAACAAGTAAATAAAAAAGGGAAATAGGGAGTGGCGAACAAATTGTAGGTGTGATCAATTCGGTCATCGGAAACAAAGAGAAGATAGTGGTGCGAACGATATATCGATGTTTTCAGATCATTGGATTAAAGTTACCTGAAAAATGGAATTAAAATTATGTGATAATACTACGCCTCAGGTTTATTTCATTGGTCTACAAACAACGAAAAATAATTTATTTAAAGTAAAACACTCTGTAATTTTTTACCGCATACGAGTTAAATATCACTAAAAGTTTCAGGTTTTCTGAATTATTTTATTTTTTAATTTGATTTATTTTGGTTCAAAAACAATGAACAATACATATGACATTTGTATAATTGTGTCTGTTTACACCAAAAATGGATATATCCAGACTAAGCATTTTTTCACAAAGAACACTTTACTGAAACTAAATTAACTAACTTACTAACCATCACGCCATTTCCCCGGAGGGGTAAGCAGAGAGGATAGAACGCCACACCATTCTGTCCTGGCACACTCCCTTTGCTTCCTTCACATTCATACATCTTCTCATGCACGCACGTCGATTATTCCGACTTTTCACATGACCACTTTCAAGAATTTGTTGTACTTGATCATGCCATGTCTTTCTCGGCCTTCCTCGACTTCTACAACCAGACACACTCGCATCATAAATCTTTTTAGCCGTTCTTTCATCATTCATTCATTTTACTGAAAATTATTATTGCTATTCGACTAAATTGTTATTTAGACTATATGTAGGTCTGACGTAGGTGATAAAAGTATTCTACGTTATTTGATTTCATCGATTAGACTTAGTTTCCGTATAATACTTTTATACAATTTGGATGTAACTCATTTTGATATATCGGAATGGATTTAACTAGTTTTAATAAAACTAATTCGTGGATTTCATTAGTTTTGATAAAATTCATTCGTGGATTTAACCAGTTTTGATCTAATCTGTCATTGAATGTCTGTGTCAGGGTTGTCACTTTTACGAAGTAAAAAATGAATAAAACTAATCGTTTTCAGTGTTATTGTGTTATTTTAGTGTTATTGAGTGTTATTGAGTGGATGTTGCCGATTTTGATAGAAAATCAAACTTCTGACAACAATTATTATGGTATAATATTGGATTTTCCCATTTTTAAAATAAGTATTCCATGTAAAACTAAACTTTTTATCGTGTTTTCACAAAAAAAGTTTTTTTACCAATTTCGGATTTAACCAATTTTGATATCCACCGACACAATTATCACAAATTGTTATTTTAGGTATTATTCATCAATTAAATGTGAACACAGCATTCACAAATAAAGAAAAAAAAGTTTCTAATATATTCTTTTTAATTGACTAGCTGAATTGAATTCTATGATTGTTTTACAAGTAATTACAATAAATTATTACTTAAAAGTTATTACAAATTATTTTACCTAACTAACATAAGTGACAGTATGATTTTTTTAATTGAGTTACAGTTTTCCCATAATTATTTAATTAATATTGACAGAATCAAGAAAGGGGTGCTGCGTTGGTTTGGACATGTAGAGCGAATGGACAGCGAAAGAACGGCTAAAAGGATCTACGATGCAAATGTTGATGGATGCAGAAAACGAGGAAGACCGAGAAAGACATGGCACGATCGAGTCCATCAAATACTTGAAGATGGACATGTCAAAAGTAGGAATAATCGGGGTGCGTGCATGAGAAGATGTATGAATTTAGAGGAAGCGAGGTCTGTATGCCGAGATAGAGTGTTATGGCGTTCTATCCTCTCTGCCTACCCCTACGGGGAAACGGCTTGATGGTTTGTTGTTGTTGTTCGTTAAAGATATCAATAACAGCATTACTTTCAACATTATTATACAATCTTAACAAACGTGATAATGCATAAAAAGCGCCATATTGTTACTGAAGGTTAAAAGGTAAAATGTTACAAACGATCTCAATCGTCAACTGGAGACATTCTGGGGTACATTCTCCATTCATCCCTGTTTCCTCGAGTCCATATTTCGCTCCCATACATCAGGGTTGGCACCGCGACTTCATTGTGAACTGTTAATTTTGTCTCTTGCGACAAAAAAAATAATTTAAGGTTTATTTAAGTGCACCGTTCACTCTGTTACTAGCACTCCCCCTTCTTTCAATATCTTTCTCAGTCGTTGCATTCCTAATAAACATTCTTCCCACATACACATATCTCTACCTGTTTCAGTATGACTCCATTCACAGCGATGTCACATTTGGTCAAACTTTCAATTTATTCAGGTCCTCTTCGTTGCTAGCAAAAAGCATGGCATCATCAGCATACGACAGACAATTGACACTTAAATCACCCATTTTTGCTTCCATTGAGTTTTTACCATTCAACTCAATTTTTAGTTTTTTTAGGAATCGACGATATTCAAAACACCGATGCTCGAGGTTTGGTAGGCGATTTTACATCCCTAAAGCTAGGGTTTCCTAGGACAGCGGTGCCCGTATCTTAACGGCCGTAGTGAACGGTGATGCGGTGGAAAGCCGTCGTAGTGGTGACTAGAGAGTGGTTTTATTTTTTAACGGTGTTATCAACACCATTTTTATAGAATACCACTCTCTAGTCACCGTTACGACGGCTGTCAACCGCGTTAATGTTCACTACGGCCGTTAAAATACGGGCACCGCTGTCCTAGGAAACCCGAGCTTAACTGGCGGGGAATCCGACAGTTTGGGCGGGAATTAATGCGCGCGTAACATGTTAACTCGCGCTAAAATGAGTTTCCCGCCAAAGAATCCCTTGTATTGATTCCGTCAGATAAACGAAGTATTTTTTGAATTGATGGCCATAGATTCAAAGGGCGAAAACACTAGTAATGAGCCACTTCGTTTTTTTAATTTTCAAATTATTACTAATTTTAAGTATTATTTTGAGACTTAAAAAAAAAAACAATTTACCAATGTTTTATAGCAAGGTCTTGTGTATAAAATAAAAGACTTCTAATAACATTTCGATATCCGGGTTCTATTGGGAAATAATTTAAAATAGCTCAATTATTTGTTTGTATTTTATTTATTTGTTTTTTTACAATTTATGTTTTACTTTTTTTACATAAATGACAGTGTTCCATTGTCAAATTTGGCGGATTTTTTAAATTGAAATATGGAAAGGGAGTGTTTCTTTACCATCTAGCATCATTAAGTCAAAATTTTAAGATTTTTAGTTATTTTCTTATAAAACTGGGGTTTCGATATTTTGTTTGCAGTTTTTTATTATTTTAATAAAAGGTGCATGTTTTTTTTTCTATTACAATCTACTAATAATTTTTAAACCAACTTTCCAATTTTTTATGTTTCCATTTGTATTTAAATTTTTGGAATGCAACAATTATCTTGTTTAGGAGTAGTGATGTTTGAATGGGGAAATATTTCGTTTTTTATTAATTTTTAAAGTAATAAAAGTCTATGAAATACTGTTCAGTAAAAAAATATTTTTTTGTTACTTATTAGTATCATAAAAATATTTTTTAATTTGTGATTTTTAATTCCCGCAAAAACGGTCATTCCATTGGCCACGCCCCTAATATGTCACGATTCATGTTTATTTGTTACTGACGATTCAATTTGTTAAGAACATTATCACGAATCTTGACGTCACAACTATCAAAGCCAAACATGTCGCGTTTATTTAGAGACGTATTAAAAAATATATATTTATTTAATTATGAAAATATTTCTCCGCAGTATCCACATTGATTTTGAAAATACAATTAATTATCCTAAATTCATTTCATTTTTTTTTATCGTGAATAATTTCCGCTACTATGTTATGTATATTATAAATATTTGTAAATTTATATTCTATTAAATTTATATTATACGTGATGTTAGCATAATGGCCGTTGACTTTGTACATTTCGAGCAAATGAATTTATGCACGATAAATAATTTAGTTCTGCAAGCATATTGAGGTAATAACCTTTGACATTTGATGAATCGTCACTTGCAATATTTAAGTTTATATCGCCTACATTTTTTTTTCTATTTACCCATTCTGTATACTTGTTTGTTAATAAATACATTGAGGTATATAACTGAGGTAAACATTAGCGTTCGAAATATGTTCTCTCAACCTGCGGTCACTTGGAAAATGTTTAATATAACGGACTTTAGTCGATTGCGAGCGTTCACCTGCTACTTTTCTCCACGCAATTACTAAAATGCCTGTGAGTACGCTAAGATATAAAACAAATTTATCTGGAAAAGTGATGGTATAACCTTTCACCGTTAAGTAAAGTTTTTATCTTAATTAATACTTGTTTTTTTTTTTTTTCAAATAAATGAATATTTGAGTTCTTATAACTTACCAAAATATTTCATTTTTGGGCCATTTCCAACGAGTTGTAAATAACTCACCATGAGAAATGGAATCAAGTTGGGATAGAGTGTATCCAATCCACGGACCATTGAGACGTGAGTCCGAGACAATAGCCACGGGACCACAACCCGTTTAAAATAGCTGTTTTAATATTTAAAAAAGTTTTATTAAGATGTTACCAGCTGTCTCCTGTCTCTGTCCTGCTTAGTAGGTGGGATACTATCTGCATTCTACCACTGTAATAAGGATGGTATTTTCATCCGTATTCTACCAATTTACCTAGGCGTCACTTTATGCTAAGTTTATGAGTAAGTTTTAATTTAGTAATTTTAGTAATTTTTTTTATATTTCATTGTAGAGGACATCACCATCAAGCAGTAAAGTTGACAGGGCCGAACACCGTTTTGACCCGCAACGCGTAACCTGACGAAACGTCATCTCGGACAAGTAATTAAACGTCGTGCAGCGAAAGAATATGCACATTTCATCTTGGCATTTCGTGTCGCCCGTCCACCAGCTCCTCGTCAGTATTCGCTATTATAAATTCCTTCGGTATAAATTGTAAGAATATAACTTGTGTGTATCTACTCAATAAATAACTTCAATTGTAATCCATCTTTCTTATCTAACCTCAAATCAATTCACGCGCACCCATCCATACAATATAAATAGTGACACGACACATTCTAAGTACAAACGTATAATTTCGGGTAAATAAAACATATCCACTTGTACGTAGTTCGATTCATTAATTGATAATCGCATAAATATATTATTAATGAAATATATTAATATTTACGTTTTAAAATCTCGAGCCATAGCGTCCTATACTCCGAAGTACTCGATGTACTCAAACTGTATCTAAAACAAAATAAAATATATTTTTTTAAATATTTATTGAAATTTATTTCTTTGGTAGTGTTTTTACTCAGAGTAATAATGCGCTAAGCTATAGAGGAGGCCAAACGTAGGAAAACAATTCTATGACTATTGGGTATTAAGTAAGCTACAGTTCGCAGCAAAACAATGGGCCGTACTCAGGTCGATAATTGCCAAATGGATATCAATTTGCCTTGGTAATATTAAAATATGTACCTGTGTATTTATTTTGGCAGGGTTATTCCAATTTATTTTTCTACAATTCACCTATATTTATTTTATAAAATTGAAAAAATATGAGTGTAACATTTATTGAGACATACATTCCGACTCCATGAAACCAAAGTCCTGTGTTGAGTTTGTTTGTTTGTCCGTCACATCTCCGAAACGGCGAGTCGTAGCGGCCTGAAATTTGGACATGTCATTTAAGATGCGATTTCAAGGTTAACGTTGTTATTTTCAAGTAAAATTTGAATCGACCTCTACTCGATAAAAACTCAAACTTTAAATGGATGCCTAGTGCGGTCCTGGCATATTGTCCGTAATCAACTGTCATTAACAACAGTAAACATACTTTAATTCACAAATGTATCCCCTTTATTGAGAAAAAATAGTACCTGAAGTGAAAATGTTGATATAAGGAAAGTTTTTAAGCAACATAATACACGTGTCGGGACAATAAATGTCAAAAATCAATGTAACTTATAAGAAAATATTCTAAATCAATTACCTGTAAAAACTGTCCTTTAACACATTTGACGCTCCTTCTGTTGTAACTAAACATACTGCAATTTACCATAGTCGATTTTTATTTATTATATCGTAAATATTCAAGTTGTTTACAAACAAAGCCAAGCACAGCGACAAAAGCATCTGATAGATCCGTTATGCTTATGTTGTAAAAAAAAAACTAAATGGCCGCTAATTTGTTGCTAACCAACATCGCTTGCGAATCTATGAAACATAGTGATAGGGTTTCTCTTTAGGTTGACGCATTATGACTCTGAGGTTTTTTTTTTATGTAAAGTGTATTAAAAAAACGTGCATTGAGTTTTTTTCAGATTAAGTCAGTGTCAAATTTGGAACCTTTACCCTTCTATTAGTCAACAGGGTTGAATGGATACGGTCTATAACAAACAATAAATTAGTATTCGGAAGTTTGGACAGTCCTTAGTATTTGGCATAAATGATTGGATTGTGTGCCGTTACTGTCAACAGTCTAGAAGTGATTAGATATTTTCAATTAAATTAAAACACGTGGAAGCAAAAACCCGTGTACCGACAGCATTATTTATTTATTTATTTAATTTTACAACACGCCTAGCGGCATTCACAAAAAGAATACAGGTAAAAAGTAAGTACAAACATACTTATAATTTTAAAAATAAACAACAACAATTTTTTTAAATATATTTTTTTGAGACTTTAGAAACCAAAAAAGCATACTGCAATGCAAAGTCAATAGGTCAAAAAAAAAGTGAGAAGCATAAATGTGTTTTTCAACGATTCTCCAGTGTTGCATTCGACTCAAATGCATATATTGAAAAATTCGGAGGATGTTGTTTTTTCGGATATTATAAAAGTTTGTATTTTAACGTTTACAAGCAAAAATTATTTTTCATTGATACTAAATTGATTAATATGCTTACGACTTCTTCATTTCTACACATCAACTTTTTTAAGTGGACTTTTAGTAATGCTTAAATAATTTTAACTGACACTTGATACATTTTTGAAAATCGAATTTTTACACAAAATGCACCACTGCTGGTACGTAAAGCAAAGTTTGACATTTGCATAAATAATTCTATATTTGAAAATGAATTATTTACAGTTTTGGAATTAAACGAAATCTGCTGTCTTAGGACGCACGGTAAAACTATTTTTAAAAAAAAGCAAAACGTACCGATACAAGAAATTTCATTCTGATACTCTGTCTAAAAAAATAATGAAATCGGTAGATTTTCGAGTTTGTTGCGAAAAACGGGACAATGAAACGTCGATTTTGTCTATTCTAAAAGGTCACACAGTATCGGAGAGGCATCTGCAAAACAGTGAGAGGAAAATAACTTTCGCTTCCCTATTAAAAATATTTTCTGTCCTCACAATTTATGTAAACCGAAATACAAAAATAATAATGTATACGTACATATTTAATTTGAACTAAATACAAGATTTATTTTTTATTTTATTCAACGAAACTTGTTAAAATATTAATGAAGTTCATTTATAAAAACGCTTTTTAGGCCATAATAATTAAAAAAATAAAAAACAATAATATTAAATTATAATGACATGTGATGCAATAGAATAACAATCCTGAAAAACAAGGTATAAGTAATAAATAATAAGTTTCCAAAGAATACAATGTAAAAAACATAATCAGATTTAAATTTTAAAATGAAGATTCATACATAATCAAATATACAAAATAATAGTATAATTGAAATCAATATTTAAATAATATATATATTTAAAAACCTAATTGAAGTGATAATTGAGATATGGTTTCTAGAAATTCAATCTATTCTATAGTAAAAAAAAGGAGTAATAAATAATATGCCAAATAAGAGTGAGTACCAAATTAAATAACACAAAAATACATAATGAAAAAAAAAAATATCTAATAAAAATGTCAATTTTTGCTAATTGCTAATCTCGAAATTTAAAAAATTGACAACCTCGTCCCTATCGATGTGCAGCAACCAATTGATATTAAACTTTCGATTGTGTTCATTTAATATATATAAATGAGTATGTACTCAAATCTAGCAATAACAAAGCATTCCGGGTTCAGCTCGTTAAAATAAAATTAAATAATAATTTCTAAGAACAGAAAAATTGATTTAACTAAAGAGATAACTGAAAATAACTCAAAACAAAACGAACCCTGGTCTAAATTCCAAGTTTTAGAATGTGTACATATGTTATGCAACTATTTGATGCATAATATGCACCCGTGTACATAGAACCTTGATATTGCATTGAACATTGCTAGAATATAGTCCAACTTGTGTGTATTATATCTGCAGTATATAATGATATGCAGATAGTAGGTTTCAAATGTAATTACTTTGACGAAATGCAAGTTAGATACGTGAATAGATCGCTAACAAAGTAATTAAGGTATTCCAAACAAAAGCGAGCTACGATCACTTGAAATACTCTGATATTTATACTTTTAGATAAACGTCATAAAAAAACAAATTGATAGGGGATTTTATTATTTATTTATTTATTTTCAAATACAGGAATTGAGTGACATTTGTTTGTATATGTTTCAGCTCTTTAGGTAAAAACATGTGATAAGCTGAAATGTTTTACAAAATTTAAATATGTTACATCACAACATTCGATTTGATTCTTTGGATTACAATCATTCTTATGGAGAATCTACAAAAAATAATCAAACACACAGAATTTTAATCAGGTCTGAAAAGGTGAATAAAAAAATAAACAATCACATCATTATGGCTTTGGACTCTAAAAGTTATTTTTAAAATATGTTTTCACCCCTAGAAAAATAAATGACAATCGTTGAATATAATAACCCTTAATACTTCTTAAGACACCTGTACTTTTAACATCTGGAAAGGAACTTTTTCACATAAAAATCCGAACAGGGCAAACTTTCGCAGCCTCTTCGTCACGTTTTTATTATTTTTCTAAAACTTTAAACTCCGGGGCGAAATGAAAGCTCTTCTAAGTTAATCCTCACCTCCCCACTCTGAAGCTTATTTAATTCTTTTGAAACACCTTATTCAATTTCATATCTTTGTCTTTTTCAAAACTTTTGGTATAAATTCATTACGAATTGTCGACAAAACACTTTTATTTCATAAAATGTAGGTATTTCAAATGTTTATTTTAAAGAATAAAACAAAATTGCTACGTTTATAATACACGCCTATTAAAAATGTAAATCGAGTCTAACATGTTACATCAGATGCTTATAGTTTGTCATTAGAATGTCTTTCTTCTTCCAAACTCATTATCTGATCCCAAATTTTTCTTATCATTTAATACGTATAACATAATGCACTAAAAAAAAAACTATTGTTAATATGTGCAAGCCTCATTGCCCAATAAGAAAACAGCTGTTATTTTCTATTAATTAGGTTTATTTTAATTTTTTTTTTTTTAAACATATGTATGTATCTTTTAATATATATTTAGGGGTTTAAGTGCATAATTTTGACCGATTTCTTATTTTGAACAGTCTGTTTTTTGATATCCTGGAAGATATTAGTTTTAGCAATAAGTCCGTCAAAGTACTTATTCTTTAGGCTTGAAGTTTTAAATAAATAAAAAAAAGGGTTCACTTTAGCCATTGTGTAACATTTATCATTTTGCCTATTTTTGAATATGCACACTTCTTTAATTCTTCTTTAAGTAGATTTTTAAACCCTTCTGAGTCTAATGGGATATCAAGGGTCCCCCAGGCAGCAGGTTTTATTTAAAATAACCTTTTAATCTTACTGGTTTCATTTTCTGCAAAATCTGACCCATCAATGATAAAAACGTATTGAAGTGATTAAAATATTTTTCTGACAAATTCTTTCTATAATAATTCAGATTTGTGTTTGTTTTCTCCAGTGTAATGAAGAACTTCAGCCCAACGGAAAATCGGACTAAAAAAAATTTCTTGCGTGCAGTAAAAATTAGAGCATTAAATTGTATCGCAAAGTTTCTTGAAAATGTGCGAAAAATAAATTATTTTTTTTTCGTACATTTTCGACGTCACTGGTTTATATGAACCAACCAATGATATTAGAGCTATTAAGGATATCCGATTGCTTTACCGCAAATAAACAAATCGGAAGAACTGACAGAGAACAACCTCTGACGTCACATGCAGAGTCATTTCAGAAATACCTAAAAAACATTAAAAAATCATAGAACTGATAATACGGTACATTAAAAAAAATGACTTAGTTTAATAGTTTACTAACTCTTGCATGGCTATGATGTTACACTATTCGATGAAACACAAGACTTGATATACCTCTCTTAATTTTTTAATTGATGAACTCGTATTTTTTGTAATTATCAAATTGACATTTTCACATCGGATTGAGAAAGTTCAATTTGTATAACTATGCTGGATGTTATTACAATTTTTTTTCTTACTACGTGAATAATGAATGTCTGCTAATTCAGCAACATATCTTTTTAAGAGAGAGCGCGAAGACAGAACTCATAACAAGGAAGACAGAAACGCTGTTCTGTGGTGGGTGTTATGTAAAACAGATTCAGTCGGTTGATGACAGTGATAGGGAACACATGCGCGTAAAATGAGAAGCGTATTTGTGATTTTAAATTTATTTTGCTTTGACGGGGCTGAATTATATGTTGATTTGCATAAATTATGGAAAAGGAGTTACTAAACAGTATGTCTCTTTTTTTTCAAATATGTGAACTAGAATATTCCGTCTATTACTATTGGTAATACTATGTTACATCACCACGCGCAAAGGAATTATTTACCACTGCCTTTTATGAGTTAACAAATAAAAAAAATACACTGAGCTTCCTCATTGGTCCACTACAGAATATTCCTTCTGATCCTATTACTGATATATCAAACATATAAATAATTTTAAAAATCGTGTGTCTCAATGCATCCAAACCGTCAACAACTGCATGTCACCAAACAGACTCAAACTCAATCCATCTAAAACTGAGCTTCTATTGACTGCGACAAAAAAGCTACAACACCTTATAGACCGATCTCCAATTTCAATCAGGGGTTGTGATCTTACCCCTAGTATATGTAAATGTTAAACTACTGGTTGTTCATTTAGTTTCAGATCTTTCTCTTCATTCTCAGGTCAATAAAACGGTAAGTGCTGGTTTCTTCCATCTCCGACAGATCAACTCCGTGCGGAGAAATATTCCTATAGATGTAACTAAAGCTCTTGTAAATGCTTATGTCGTTTTGCGTCTAGATTACTGTAATGGAATATACGCAAATCTCTCAAAATATCAAACTGATAAACTTCAATCTATTTTCAATGCACCAACAAGGCTTATTACGGGAGTAAAAAAATATTTTCACATCTCACAACATCTTCGAGATTTGCACTAGTTAAAAAGCCCAGAGATAATAAAATACAAGTTTTGCTGGACAGTATTCAAATCCCTTCATGAATCATCGACAGTCGCAGTCAGTTCAGATCTCAACTAAAATCCCACTTCTTTAGACTATCATACCCTCAATTTTAAATCTGGAAATATAATATACCGCTTTAGTTTAGTTAGAATATATACGATTGTAGATACAATTGTAAAGCGCCTTTGAGGTGATTTTTTACAAAAATGGCGCTATATAAATCAGACAAATATTATTAGTATTATTATTATAGAGAAAATAGAAGCTTACGAAAAGCTGAAAAATTCCTCTCGAGAAATCTAAACCTTGTTTGTAATAAACAAAGTAAATATAAAATTCACAAAAATAGATCTTATGTCAAAATATAAGTATTTGGGTATTATTATAGATTCCACATTTAATTGGGAAGAACAGGTAAAAACAGTTTGCAATAAACTAAGAGTTTGCTTGCTTAACATGTACTACTTAAAACCATACCTACCATTCCGAGTGCTGAGACTAGTTTACTCGGGGCTAGTTGACCCAATAATTCAATATGGATTAAGAATATGGGGGTTAAGTTTCAAATCTGTAACCGACAGAGTCTTAAACCTACAAGTACAAATTTTATAAACTCCCGTACCTGTAAAAATAAAGATTGAGGAAAAAGCCAATAATAAAGTATTATTTGATTATGTAAACGTTTTGCCTATACAAACAGTGTCAGTATTAATTAGATAGTGACAAATTATTTCTTCGTTTGCAGTTTTAAATCCAAAGTAACCCACCAGATAGTATTGACCCGACAAGTATTGACACAGCAGCTGACGGTGACATGACAGAAGAACTACTATGGAGATAGAACAATGGGGAGTGTAGTACCAAAACTGTTATTTTAATACCTGTTGAAAATCATGAAAAAAAAAACCTAAATACATTAAAACAAATAGTCAAAAACTTATTGAAAACAGCAAGTGAAACTTAAGTGTTCCCATAAAAATATTAAATTCTTCATCTATAATTAAACTATTTTCTTTTCTTTTATAAATAAAAAATCAATAAAAATAATGTAGTGTAACCCGCAGACAAGCCTTGGCTTTGCGGGAGCAAAAATATAATAGTGTGTGTAATTTTATTTGTTAAAATAAATAAATATTAAAAAAAAAACTTAAATAAAAAAAAAAACATTTTAATATGGTACGATACGATACGATATATAACTCATTTTGCTGGAAAATCTTTGTTTTTAATACTTGCTATGTATGACTGTTAGTTTTTGAATAAAAAAATACCTTGGGATAAACAAAAAATACGATACAATACGATACGATTCTGATACATATTTTACAATGTTAGGTATGCAACTAAAAAATCTGGATTTTTTTTGTGAAAATAATGAAAAATATTTTTATTTTTACTTGATAATAAAGAGGCGAGTAAATTTAAATATCGGTTCTCTATACGTGCGTGCTTAGCTTTGTGGAAAAGTGAGTAGGAAGTTATCTTCTCAAAGTAAAGTTTGTAGCTCCGGGCTCAGTTCCTCGGGTGAAAATGTTCATTTATTATTAAGGGAAAAAGGTTTTATACCGGCCGCGGCCCGAGAAAACGGATTCTATAAAAAGATTAGGTGGCCATGCTTTGAACAGATTTTTCGATGGCAGATTACTGAAATCGTCTTTAAGGTAGTTTTTTTTTATTTAAATACGACAAATAATATTTTTAAACGAAGTAATTATTTAAAAAAAGAACATTAATTGAGGATCATTTTTTTAAAACGCAATATTTGCCCCGTAAGACGATTTAGGTTTTAAAAAAAATAAAACAAAACCAGTTTTGAGACGTATCGTTTATCGGAAAAAAAATTCTCCAAAACACACCAAATACCGGTTAAAAAAATATTGAAATCTTACAACTTTTTTAAAACATGCTATTTTATCGTGTTTATTGATCCTTAATTTCAATTATTTATAATAGGTGCTAATGAAATATAAAAGAAAATTATAAACTATACAGACTTGGTTGTAAGGTGTAATTTTTAAAACAATGATTGATTGTTCACGTGATTTGACACGAATCACAAACAACCCTCCCTTGAAAAATTACGTTTCAAGCTTATGTCGAGTTTTAGAGCTCAATTTGTAAATGTATATTAAAAAATATTTTTTAATGAAAATGAAATATTTGCGTTCTCATGATTAACCGATATTTCTTCTTTAGTATTTAAATCGATATTTCTATTTTCGGGGTTGTTTCAACAAGTTGTAAATAACTTACTTTTGTCAAGTTGGGGTAAAGTGGGGTTCGAACCTCGGACCCCTGATCCGTGAGATTCCGCAGCACTAACGAACAGACCGTAACTGGATTTTTTATTGTTTTGAGTTTCTCCAAATGTTTGTAAACAAGGTCTGGATTTTGCCCCCCAGAGAGTGGTCAAAATAAACATAATGCAAAACAGATGGAGAAAATATTTGAGGTTAACAACGAATAGAAGAATTTAAGAAGTAAGGAGGTTCAAACATGCATAATAGTTGGATGTGAGAGTGGTTGGTGGAATTGAGTGGTTTGTGGCTGGATGGACCGCCAGTGGATGAAGGTTCACCTATCCTACCCATCCTGTGATCTCCCAACTTTCAATATTTGTTTATTCTCCTCGTCTCTATGCCCATGGGTAACTTCGGAAGCTATGATAACAATTTTCCATATCCATAGCAACCAACATCAACAATCATATTCGTTCCTTTTGATAATTTGTATTGTCAACTACCGCATGTTCATACCTCTATCTGCCCGCGTCTGCTCGTTCTTTAATCATCTGCCCGCATCTGAACACCTTTACATCTTCTGACCACCGCGCCGCCACATTTATCTGTATATTTTCCGAATAACTATAGTGAAAGTGATGTGTTCACTGAAAAGGGGAAACACTACCCAGAAATCAGGAATTGAAGATAGAATCCCGGATTCCTGTTTCTGATTCCCTTTCCTGGCTTCCTAAAGGTAGGCTTTTGGTCTGCTGTAGTTTGTTTGGCCGCATACCGTTCTTGTCCGCATCTGTCCTCATCACGCAAACGTATCTTTTCTCACCCCGCAAATATAAACACAGATCAACGAATCGCCAATCCGATTGTAAATGTTCCACACTAGGCAGTCAATAAATGAGCATTAGCCCTGTAAACGCCTAGACTTGCACTTTTAAAAATGTTCTCCATATCTGTTGTAATATGTTGATTATTAAACTTAATATTATTTTACATCATACTCCTGCCTATACTTGATGGTATAGAGGGCACTGCATTGGTACAGTCACAGGCCATTTAAACTAGCCAATGACAGGTCATAAGCCCTGTAGATGCCTAGACTTCTATATTACTTTCTCTAAAATGTTATTTATCTCTGTTGTAATATGTTAATGTTTACAGCTCCCCAGGGAGTTGAATCCAGTCCTCGTCTACAAAAATTTTCAATCAAAAAACTCAAAATATTGTTGATAAAGAAATAGTTATTTTCGTTAATAAACCATGATTATTATTATAAAAATTGTAGCTTTTCCAATCTATTTCCTCTGGGAATCCTCAGGACTACATAGATTCAAAAGAAACTTAATCAATATCCTCTTTGATATCTTATTTAAGTTTCGCAACTTCCAACATCTAACAACTTAAAAGGATTTTACCTGTATCAGATTCAATTATTATGGATCCTCGTTGATGTTTATATCCATTTATGGATACTTATTTTGTTTTATTTTAACGTCTAAACTAATTACGTTTTATTTTACAGAAAAAACCTGTGTATTAAACCATATATTCAATATTTTTCTTTATATTCAATTCTATTGTATATGTAAAATACAAACGGCTCCTGATCAAAAATGCAAGCAGGGAATTTTTCGTAAACTTGTAGTAATAAATTATGATCATACTATAGTGAGTCTTGCATGGTATTGGAATTCTTAAAGAGCAATATGTGTAATGTCAGTCTACGTATTATATATCCGCCATTGTTATACTTTGCATTTAGTTTTATACCACAAACATACAATAATACCACAAATAGGTTTAATTTAGATTCTTGTGTGGCTGTGATGTCACACTAGTCTACATACGATTAAGACTTGATATATCTCTCTCATTTAAAAAAATTATAAAGTTGTACTATTTGTAATTTTTTTTAATGGAAATTTTTTGACCGGATTTTTAAAGTAAAATTTGTAGAACTATGCTGGATTTTAATACAAAAAACATTTATATTTGCTACGCAAAATCTGACGCCAAATACAGCAATAAATCTGTATAAGACAGTGTATGAAGATAAAACTCATAACAAGAAAGACTAAGACGCTGTTCTGTGGCCGGTGTTTGTGAGAAAAGAAATTCAGTCGGTTATTGACAGTGATCGATGACAACCGACGTATTTATGATTTCTTTTTTTTTTATGTGTCGGTCTCGTGGTGTAATGGTCAGTGCATTTTCCTACCATGCAAGAGGACTCGAATTCGATTTCCGTCAGCGTAAGTATGAAATATTTGTTTAAAGAGTGTTTCACACCAGAATATTTTATAGTCCCTGGACTGGTACCCGAAGCGTAAGACTGGTCATCTTACCTTCGTGTAGCAAAAAGGGTCAAGATACGCTGCGGTTGGTGTACTAACTTTATTCATTTAACCTTTTGTACATAATGTTTTTGTACATTGGTGGGCTTATTGCCAAACGGCAATTTCTTCCAACCAACCAATAAAATAAAAAATAAAAATTTTATAATTCAAGTTACAGAACATATTCAATAGAAAAAAGATTAAAAATCTAAAGATATATAAAAAATGAAATAAAAGAATTTGTTTATAAATTACCTTAAATCAAAACAGTGCAGTGCCCTACGCACCATTATGTGAATTTATTTTACAATAACATGATGTGTACTCGTATATATATATAACGATGATGTATACTATTTTCTTCCTCTAATCTCTCTCTTCTTTTCATCCGCTTATTTATCTCTACTGCTGGATAGGCCTCTTCAATTTTTTTTTATGTTTCCATGTCCTGGGCAGTCTGTTTCCACCCATCTCCCACAAGTTCAACAAAGTCATAAGTCCATCGTCTTTTATCCATGGGGTGTCCTCTCTAGTAAATACTCTCCCTTATTCATGATTTCCACTTGTTTTAAATAATTATTTACTCTACACTTGTTCGTCTGTGTGATTACGAAATATGTTTTATTAGTTATCAAGAAACAGGGTTTGATAAGAAAATGGCTCAGGATTGATTGCATTTAATGTTTTATGAGACAAGTCAGTGGAAAATGAGAAAAACTTTTCATGTCAGAAGCAACTGAAAACAATTTATTTTCCGCAAACACTTAAACTAAGTCTCACTACCCACCCTTGACTTAAATCCTCCCGAAACTGACACAGCACAGTGGATGATGCTTTTAGTCTTCGGGCAAAAAAATATTTACTTAAAATTATTTGTTTATAAGTTTGCACAAACCACGTTTTTAATTATACGTCGACCAGTTTTCAGGTAGCTTACTCATTATTAAGACTTGTTATAAATATATACACTTTATAAAATATTGCAAAAAAAAACAGTAGAATGAAAAAATAATATACAAGAAGATTTGTATTAGAATAAAAAACATGTATCATTTGTGAAAATAAATTGTTTAAATCGGGTCGTGGTTCTGTGGCTAGTGTTGCGGACTCAAACCGTAAGTCAACCGAGGTTCAAACCTCACTCTACCCCAACTTGATTTCCATTTTCCAATATTAAGTTATTTACAACTCGTTGAAAATGGCCACCAAAATTGAAATATTTGAGTAAAAAAAACGTTAATATGATTAATAAAAAAAAACAACAAAAGAAGATATTATGAAAAAATTCCTCAGAATTCACGAATTATCTGATATTTTAGCGAGTCAGGGCAAGTTCACAGGCATGAGTCGTTCCTGATTGTGTCACCATAAACTATGTCTTTGTCTTTAATAAATATATTTACAGGAATTCTAAAAATAAATAAATGTAAATAAATTAGAAAACCTTTTTTTAATCAAAAAACGGACTTGGAAATGTGAAATATAAAAGAATGGCCTTCATTTGGACAATCCTAAATGATGAGAAATACGTAACGCTATTATTTTAACACTTTCATCTTTAATTAACAACGAATTTTTTAAAAACATTTTTTAATATTTCACAGTTTTGTAATGTTTCTGTTTTTGGTCTCTAGTAGCTAGACTTTTTTTAATACATGTTCTTAAAATTAAATGATGTTAAAACATTTCAAATTGGTAATAGTTGTATTGGAAAAATGCAAAACAAATACAAATTAGATAACATATTATTTATAATAAAAATTTAGATTACCAATTTCAATTTCCACTGCTCGGTTTAAACAATTTTGTTCGATATTCAGAATTGTATTTTTATTAAGTAATTGGCAATTAAGTTGTAAATAAAAGTCCAGACATTATTTATATAACATTTCTATACAGTTATCATAAGCACACAAAACAGATTTTACTTGAACAAAATATACAAATAAAAATTTTAAAATGTTGAATTTAAACTTCGAGCCGTTATCTCAAAACATTCCCCTTTCAATTCTTACCCCCTCTTTCTTTCACTATTTTGTTCTTGTCTTGTAATATTTAAAAAGATTACTGAAAGCTTTTCTGAGTAAAATTAGTCTCGAAAAGTCTTAAATGTTGATGATAGCTGGTAGATGGCTAACACAGATTCTTGTGTAAAGTGTTCATTTTTAAAAATATATTTTTATCGTCCTCTTTATTTGAATTATATGACCACTTTCTACTATGAGCGTAATATGTTTTTTTAAATAAAATAATATACTATTTATTATTTTACATCGACCCTACCCAACCAAAGCTAACTTCACCCTTATTAAAAAGTAAACGATTTTTGAAATTAATGTATCATTTTGATGTGAGTATAACTAATTTATTTATTTTTTCACAAACTAAAAATAAAACATATGACATCAGTTGATCAATCATAATTTTAAAAAAATAAAACGCTTTGTTTAAATGCCACACACGAGTTAAATATTTTTATTTCATTTTATTCAAATAAACAGCAATTAGTGCCATTTACAAATAAGAAAATAATTTTATATAAATACAGGTAAGCAGAATTAAACTTTATCGTACTATGTAAATGAAAACATTAAAAAAAAAATTGACACAAATAATCGTTTACAAATTAAAAAGTGTGAAGAGGTAAACAGGGTAAAGCATATCTGTACCTAAGAGGGTAAACACAGGAGTCCACTTTTGCCGTTTTGAGGTTAAAATGCAGAAATTATTGCTATCAGCTTTTAAACGTGAGTAAGACCCCGAAGTGAAATGGAACTCTGAGATCTACATTGATTTAATGCAAAAACCATCAGTTGTTCCAAATATTTTTAAGTAATCATTATTTTACACAGAAAGATGTTCATTTGATTCAAAAGTTATGATGTTTCGGAAATAGGACAATCACAAAATCTTGTTTCTTGAACATTTGTTTAAATGCCACTCCCGTGGTTTATACCTTAAGGTACACATAAATACATAAAAATTTATTAAAAACAAAGAATAAAATATTTTGAATCTATAAAAAAATAATAGAACAAACCATATTAACAAAGAAATTAAAATTATTAGAAAACAACAAGCGCCGCTGAAATTTGAACATTAATGTAAAATTTTAATATAATGTCCAATTTTCTTTAAAAATCGGTTCACTGTGCGAGGTTTCCCGAAGCGTGCGACTTACGGCCACTCGAGATAGCGGGGACGTAACGACATAACGGCCTAACGGCGGAAAGACGTAACGGCGTAACGGCCCTTCATGGCTGGCACTTTTATTCAGGCCAAGCCACTCAAGGAACTTTGCGACTATCGAAATAGGGAAATATAATTTATTTCTTATAAGGTTAAATAATTAAGGGTCTATGAAATACTGTCAAGAAAAAAAAATTGTACATTTAAGAAGCAGAAAAAATATTGAAAATTTTATTCCTCAAAAACATTGGCCACGCCCCTAGTACACCACGATTTAGTTAAATCTAGAAATAAGTTTTTGATTGTTTAGAATATCGTCACGAATCTTGACGTCACATTTGTCAAAGCCAAACGTGTCGCGTTTTTGAGAAGATATATTTTTTGACATTTTTTTTAACAAACTACCCAGTTGACTGCACATATGGACGTCATCCTTACCCTTCTCCGATTCGCTCTTATACCTTCTAAAAGCGTTGAATCTATTATCAACCTGCGATCCTCTAAAATAAGTAAATAAAGCTGTATTAAATGTATCAGTGATTTATTTTATGGGTAATCTACAAAAAATGATCATTTATTTGTACCTACATATAAATACATTATGTGTAGATAATTAAATTATGAATCTATTTTTTTCTGTGGTTCAGTTAAAATCATTTTAAACAACAATTATTATTAACCATGCGATATACATTGTTTTATTTTACACTATTTTAATTCAGTACCTGTACAAAATTTTGATAGCAAATACCACAATAACATTCAGAAGTTACTGTCAACACTGCGCACTGGTCGATACTATTTAATATTTAAAATGCCAAAAACGGCAATTGCGAACGCCACATGTCCTATGTGATATTATGATGAAATAATGTTCGAAATTCTAGTTTCAAAATAAGGAATCTTCAAATGATATTTGTAGTCGGCAAGCTTGTGTTAGTACTAAAAAAACTGACTTGGGTTAAAGATGTAAAATAAAGTGTACTTTTGTTGTATGGAGAAATAAACCGAGTTAATTGGCGAGTTTCCTCTTTCACTGAGAACGAGCTGGGCGCTGGGCGCACTTCATAGATATTTTTAGTAGGAAGATATAAACGATGGTGGTGATTCATAGTTAATTACTTTAAAAAAAAAAAAAATTCCCATAAACATATTAACGATAAAACATTTTTATCGAAAGTCAAATATATGTATTGGTAAGCTGTGCATAATCACTTATTTTGAAGATTCGCCCCCGACATGTACAAAGGGACTTAAGTTTTACATTTCCATCAACGAATGCAAAAAAAACACAACTGCATTTTTTTGTTAAAATAACATGTCACTTAAAAGAATAGAAATTTTTCCATTCATATTAAAATTATATTCGATAAGCATATTCAAATAATGTTTTTTGCACGATAATTTTAAAATACTTTATTTTAAAATCCTGAAAAATTAATCGAGTGGAGAAAAGTCCCTGACGTAGTGTAGTTGTTACTGCGTTTGTGTACTATGATTGGAGGTCCTGAGTTCGATTCCTAAGAAAGTCGGCGCGAGAAATTTTAAGGTGGTTTTTTTTATATTTTTTATGTATTATTATAATTTTTGTTTTTTTTTTACAATATACATACGAAGTAAAACAGAGGATTAAAAAAAAAGAATAATTACAAAGCGATGAAATACAAATTAACAGTAAGAATAGTAAACAAAAAACACTGTTATATTTAACTGTCGCTGAAATGGGACCGAAAGCGTAATATTGATCACAATACTTTTATGTTACAGATAATTGAAAAAAAATTCAGCGGCCTATACATCACTGGGTGAAAAAAGAGAAATTATCATATTAATGTACACAAAAGTATATACTTTAGTCTGTTGTGTCAAAAATAAGCAAGAAAAAAATATACAACTCCCAAGTCAAGTATGAAATTTCAACATTTAAGAAGACGTTTAGAAGATTTACGTCGTTGCAACCTGTTGTTGGTTGATTTAAGTGACCACTTTACACACTGTGTAAAGTTTTCCATTTAATCTTTGTTGCAACATTCATATTTCTCCCATATGTTCATTTAAGTATAGTAAAAAAGCTAAAACCATTATTGTTGTGAAAAGATTCATGTGATTGAATTATGTATTTTACATTCTAGGCAACGTCAAAAAACAATTGTTTAATTTTTCTTCTATTTGAAGCAGTTTTTTTAATTACCATATTTTGAGTGTGTCAAAATACTTAAAAACAGAAGACTGGATTTTACCTCTTGGGAGTTAATTTCATATTTCCTTTACAAAGTGGTCTCCATCTCTATTGTAATTTGTTGAAATTAATAAATCCCTTAGGGTTAAAATCCAAGCTTTTGTCTACAGATGCTTGAATAAATTCTAAGTATTCTAATAAAATTAGTTGAATTGTTATTGAAAATTCCAATTCCACAAAAATGTAAAATGTAAAGAAACATATTATAACAGAGATGAAGAGAATTTTAAAGAGGGGAATATAAATGTCTAGGCATCTAAAGGGCGTTTGACCTGGCAATGATTTTAGCCTAAACTTCACAAACATCAACAGACGAAAAAATGGAAGGAATATAGATGTTCAAACATAGGCAGAATGGTGAATGTTACACAGTGTGTAAACTGGCCACTTAAACCAGCTAATGACTTTTTCGCAACATGGACTATCTCTTCGTTCTAGTAACGAGAGAACCCCTTTAATAACCTTTCATGGCTCTAATTTTCTTGCCTCCTCTTTCACAATAGTAGCTGTTCGATGTACTCACTAATGTTAGAGACGCCCCTTTGAATTTACATTTAAGTCAAGATTGAAATGTCACTATCTAAATATTTAAGTTGTTCCTTTATCCTTTTTCTTTTCTTTTTATCCTTTCTCCTCTCTTCATAGTATAGTGTTATTTTTTATACATATATATATATTTTTTTAAATTTTGTATAAAATCGTAAGATTCAATATGTCCATGTACTTGTAATTTTCTCAAACTGAACGGTTTGGGATGGTAGGAAGAAATTTCCTTAAGGTAATATGCCCGCCCTTATATGTATATAAATTGTACATGTATATAAAGTGTAAAAAATTAATAATGACAAATCATAAGTCCTGTAGACGCCTAGACTTCTATATTCCATTTTCTAAAACGTTTTTAATCTCTATTTTTATATGTTAATGTTAACAGCTTCCAAGGGAGTTGAATCCAGTCTTTGTCTACAAAAATGTGCACAAACTCTAAAAAATTTTAATGTAAAGAAACTCAATACTTTTTCTCTTTCCATTATACGTTGAAATCCTGAAATCTGGTTCAGACGCCAGCCAGTCATCCTGGCGCCGAAATATCGACGCCCCCACATCGACGCCGACGCCCGAATATCAAACTTAGATAGTGACTTGTAAAAACAGATGTAAGTTATTATAAGCGGTTTAAAAAGATACGTAAAAACTCACTATGATGCATAAAATCGACTATGATTCAAGATGTCAAATCTTGGAAACACTCATTTTTATTATGATGATGGAAGGAAATATAATGCTGTCTAATTGATGCTACCAGAGAATCCTCACTTAGTAAAAAACAGTTTGGAATTCAGATTATTTACTCAGTTTGTTAGCTTCTTGGTAGAGAAATAGGATTTAAAAAAAAAAAAATTTAGGATTGGTACAGCTATTACGTAAAAAAATAAGAAGAAATATATTAATAATGCTAGAGCCAATTTAAAAAATCCACTGAAAATCAATAATACATAATGTATAAGAAAAAAGTTTACGTAATTGTATGCGTGAGACGTTTGCATTCATGTGTATATATGTGAATGTGTGTATGTGTAAATGAATGAGGGAAAGTGTGCATATGCGTGTGTGGGTGCGTAAGTATATATAAAAATAATAATGAAAACATTGACATGCTAAAAGTAACAATAATTTATTTTATTTTATTTTATTTTACTTTTTGTACATAATGTTATTTGTACATTGGCGGGCTTATTGCCAAATGGCAATTTCTTCCAACCAACCAATAAAATAAAAATTTCGGCGTGCGTGCATGAGAAGAGAGTTTTGATGAATGTAGAGGCAGAGAGTTTTGTATGCAAAGATATAGTGATATGGCGTTCTATCCTCTCTGCCTACCCCTACGGAAGAAAGGCATGATAGTTTGTTGTTTGTTGTTGTTGTAAATATATTGAAAAGGGTACACAAAGAGTTTAGTAAGATGTTTGATTATTAAAAAAAAACTAGTTTATACCTACTTTCGAAACCTTTTTGTAAATATTGAAGTCAAGAAATGTTATAAATTGATTTTTTTTAAAGTATGGTAAAATTCAACGTATTTTGAAAAAAAGCATTTTATTTTAAAATTTAATTTATTCACACTGAATGAATAATGTGCAACGAGTTCCATACAATATGGTAGGTAACCACAAAATGCAGTGAATACCATGTCATGTCAACAATAAAACAAAGAGGATTATCAGAGGTGCCCATAATATTATGGTGACCGATATTAAAGGAGTTCTTGATTTTAACTAAAATGCGCAGAATGGATGGAAAATATTTATATTGTCAAGTAGAGAAATATTTTGTGACTTGATTACCTTGAAATAACCGGTACCACATGCATGATCATGGGATTGATATTTTGGTGACTAGCATAAAGAGCATCGGAGTTAATAAATTTGAAAAAAAATGAATGTAAAAGCCTGATTTTGTATGTTTTATGTTCAAAGCATGAACTTTGTGGTCAAGAATTTTAATTAATGTTGGCAAATATAGATCCTCAGCACAATGACAACTTAAACAAATACAAACTAATACCACTTTCGGACAAAGCGATTTTGAGTATTATTCAATTAAAATCTATAACCTACTTCCACTCTCTATTAAACAACTCTAAAACAATTAGTAACAAAAAAAATGTGTAAAAGGCTATAAAAAAATGGATAGTGAAGCTAGGTAGAAGTAAAATGTATTGTCTCATTCGCGCAAACTAGTATTGAATCAACTGCTCCACAAGTGTAAAGCTTATGTTTAGGTTTTCGTTTTTTTCATTGTGCAATTTGTAATATAAATAATATAGATGTACATATAAACCTAGTTTTTAAAACAGTCTGAATATTTTATTAATTATCTCTGTTTATTAAGTTAGTTCTTTGGTTATTCTCAAATGTAAAAACATTTCAAAAAAGCATATTCTTAAGTGTCCTCGGCACGGGTAACCCCAGTAAGGTCACATTATTTTATTATTTTTTATAGTTTATAAGAGTAAAATATGAATAAATAAATAAAATAAGTATGAAATCCCTTACTAAATTTTCATGTCTAACAAATTACAGACGTACTCGACACTCACCACACGAACATGCAAATACTAAAATATACTTCTACGTTTACCAGAGTTCAAGGGGATGCAAACACCACCAAGTCCGAACATACACTAAAGTTAGGTTTATAGTTTATAATATTTAGTGATATGTTGCAGTGTGTGGTGGTGGGGGTTAGAAAAGGGAGAGGCTAAGAGTTTGAATGCTACATAGTTGGTCAATTTTTAAATCAGTGTAGTGACTGTCCTGACAAAAAGGCAGGTACGTTTCGTAACCGGTACACATAAAAAGTTGGTGGTTTTATACTCATATTTACTAACGTTTATCTAATTTTGTGTTATAAAATCATGATCATGAAGAAAAAGGACAACATTCGACAAAGACCCTCCATATAATTTCCCAAACTCAGAGTGAAAGGGGCAGTTAAACTAGCAGAGTAAAATTCAATTAAAATCGCGATTTATGAACTTTAAAAAGAGGTCATACTTTATTGGTACATCCGGTGACAACTGTCGTCAAGCGGTGGCAATACGGACGCCTGTTGAAAGCCTTAACCACGCTCGCATATTTTACAAGGCATCACGTTCTTGGCGTCCTGGACATCCGCTGCTGACTGTTCGTCGGCAGTTTATGTCAGAAGTTCAGGGAGATAACCTGACTTGGGAGGACGCACATGAGTTGGCGTATACATAGAGATGCATGGAGGCTCTTTTTGAATACCATATGCTCCAACGAAGGAGCAGACATGTAATAATGATGATGATGAAATCCTTTATTCACAAAAAAACATTGCTATTTTGAATGAGCGTAACCGATACGATGACCCATCTTTCAACAGTTTTTGGGTACTTGGATGGAGTCGTTTCACTATTTTTCTGAACATGCAAATGAAGCGTAAAACAGATCAGACGATTAAACTGTGCTGCGTTTGGTTTTATAATGCAGAACTTTATACATCGCGGTACGGAAAGAGGTGACATTTTTGAATTGTCTTGTCATTTAAATTGATAATTGTATTGGATATTTTTATTCACACAGGATATTTTTTGTTTGATACAACACATCTACATAGCAATCTTTATAAATCCGTATTTTTCTTATGCAAATTAGTATTATTTTACTGTTCTTTTGTAACAATATCACAGCTTTTAAGATTTGTTTAATTTTAAATATGTATTAGTATAAAATACAATCGAAATTATATAATTGAATCATCAAAATTAATATATCTTAAGAGCTTCATGTGCAAATTAATTAACAATTAAAGCGTTTTTGTCTTGTTTCAGAATCGTTCGGTTGTCATGGGTTTGCTTAATTTTAACGTTATATTTGAGTACTAAACACAGGGTTAACATTAAAAAATAAACACAATATTTAACGAATATTAATAATGAAGTGATTTTTTACAAGCATTACGCACATTTGCGTAGAAAAATAAATCAGACTCCGTAAAAAATATTCGTAGGACGTTCATTTTTCAGTATAAGTACTGCGCACGCGTCTATTGAGATAGGCTCCGCCTATTGTGTAAGGGAAGAACGGGACGTCTAGCTGTCTCCCGATCTGGAATCTAGGAAAAGTTACGTCGGATGAACGCCTCAAAATTTTTCTCAGATTTTCCTTCAAGGCTTGCAAATGGGAGCTTAGAAGCTTTTTGTCAAAGCGTTCGGGGCTGAAATACTATACAAGGCGTATATTAAGCCATTAAACAACATTAAAAAAGTGTTCAGTCGATCTCAAGTCGATTTAAATCTAGGCATTCACATGGCTTACCAATTGCCATTGGCTAATTTAAGTGGCCGTCTTATACGCTGTATTTTATTTACCATTTAGTTTATTTTTAAATATCGTACTTTCTATGACTTTGTTATCTGGGCTGTGATTATAAACACTATCTTCATCAAAAATATTTTGAGTTTGTGTAAATTTTTGTAGACAAGGACTGGATTCAACTCCCTGGGGAGCTGTTTATATTAACATATTACAACAGAGATGAAGCACATTTGAGAGAAGGCAATATAGAAGTCCAGGCATCTACAGGGCTTATAACCTGTCATTGGCTGGTTTAAGTGGCCACTTTACACACTGTGTAACATTCACCATTCTGCCTATATTTGAACATCTATATTCCTTCAATTCTTTCATCTGTTGATGTTTGTGAAGTTAAAGAGCTGAAAACTTTATTTACGCGGGTGAGATTCATCTAATTGAATTATTTCAACTACATACTAGGCAACCCCTGAAAATATATTTTTTTCAATTTTTATACTTCTTCATGGACCAGGTAATTTATCAACAATATTTTGAGTTTGTTTGATATTTTGATGTTCTTCATCTCTGTTGTAATATGTTAATATAAACAGCTCCCCAGGGAGTTGAATCCAGTCCTTGTCTACAAAAATTTGGACAAACTCAAAATATTGCCTATTATATGAAACTGAAAATAATATTTTATTTGGGTTAATTTTTTTGATTATTTTTAAAATGTGAAGTTATTTATTGAAACTTCACTTTCCCTTCGTGTTGTTTTGTTTATTCATTTATATGTAGACTTTCACAGAGCGTGTAAATTATACATTGAAGAAAAAAATATTAAAAATACGTTTGTAAGAAAAAAAGTGAGACTGCGATTTCTGTTAAATAATTAATGTACTTTTGAAATTATTTTTTTTGAAAATTTCTGAAGTCGTCAACAATATTGTGAAAACCCTAGTCACAAACCGAAACAAGAATTTCTGCTTCAGTTTTAGTTTCGGCCAAAACTGAAACTTTTAAAAATAAGTTAAGAGTCTCTTAAAAACTCCCAAAATTAGAGGATTTTAATATTAAACCTTCTTCCTTCTTCTTCTTCAGCCTTCTGTCCTACACTGCTGAATAAAAGTCTCGTCCATATCCTTTTTTTCGGTCGGTTGCTGTTTGCAGCCAATTTTTACTCCCCACAGCTGCCAAGTTGTTAGATCATTTTTTATGGCCTTCTGCCGCCTCTCCCGTTCTCCCAAAGTCTCCATCTTAAAAATTTAGGGGTCTATCTCGTGGGGTCTTGTCTCGCAACATATCCTGTCCCATTGCCTTTCCAGTCTTGCTACGCGATCCATGATATCCGCTATTCTAGTTCTGTTCCTAATTTCCTCAATCTTATTCTATCGCTTAGGCTTATTTATACCAAGCTTAGATCTTTTCATAGATCGCTGTGTGCATTTAAGCTTTTCTACATTTCTTTTTATAAAAGCCATGGTCTCAAATGTGTATGTAGTCACTAGCAGTATGTATACATGATTCACACGTTTTCCTTTTCAGACAAATCGGAATCTCTATATTTTCTAGTATGAGTCTAAGTTTTTCAAAAGCTGCCCAACTCATTCGTATTATTTAAACATTACGAGCTCATTAAAATAAATGTGTGATTTAATATGCAATGAAATAAAAGGCATACATTAAATGAGCAAATTTATTTGTTTTTAGCGCGTTTTTGTTTGTTGTTATATTATTTATATAGACGTATAACTTAACTAACATACAACCTACCCTACCTGACCTCTACGACTGAACTGTACAAAAAAACACACCAGTTTGACATAAACTACTTGACTAAAATTAAGACAAACACAGGACAGTCAAAAATACTACATAATGGACTAAAACACTACAACGACCTACCTTACTACTTGAAAACTTTTACTAGAGACAAATTTAAAATCAATCTGAAAAAGCACATGATGACTGAACTAACTAGACTAGACGAGACATAAAATGACTAGACAATATTAAATTTCTAATGTAACCCTAACGGGTTTTTTAAAATTGTAAATAAATTTAAAAAAAATAACTATGTAACAGTAATTCAATGTACGTTATAAGAACTTAAACTGATCAACTATGCAGCATTGTAACAAAAATATAAATACGAAATAATTTAGAACTACCAACAATTTATTTAACAAATCCCGGGGGACGCTGCCGAGTAACGAGCCATAAGATGCACCCGAGTACAGCCGAACGTAAATCCGACACACCGTAATAAGTACTTACAATTTTTCTCTTACATCATACTTTAATAATGTTATTTTTAATTGAATTTATTTACGTTATTTTTCGTTACTGTTAATACTGCTTTAGTAATTTTTATTTACTACCTTTCGTTCAAAATCTTCTCATTATAGTGCTTTTTCAAATTTTAAGATTAATTGAAATATTTTTATTAATGTTATTTTTTATTTTTTTTCTGCTTTGCTCTGTATGTTTGCATACTTTCTACTTTTAATTACTTTTAGAATTGCGTTTGAAAATAATATAATATTTTTCTTTATGTCGTTGTTTTCAAAGATGTTTTCAAATGAATTAAAATTAAATTAACTTACATTTATTGCTTTTCTAGTCTCTTTTCATCTGTTCTGATCACTGAAAATATTTATGTAAATGTGATTTTTCATTTTTAAAAAGTTTTTCTTTTGCATTTCAGCGTGTTTTATTATTATTCTGTTTCTTTATTCTTTATTTAAATTCTAACTTTTTAATTACTTTTAGAAAGTTTTTTTTAAAATATTATTATTATTAATGTTAATACCAACTAGAAACTTTTAACATAAGTTTTTACTTTGATTTGAATTTTTCCTTAGAATAATACTGTACTTAAAAAAATTGTTTCTTGAAACCCTTGGAATATAATATCATATAATTATTTTTACTATCATATAGAAAAAAGCCCTGTAGATGCCTAGACTTCTATATTACCTTCTCTTAAATAAATCCAGTCCTTGTTTACAAAAATTTGGAGAAACTCAAAAAATTGTTGATACATACATTAGTAAAAATCTTTTAATGGATGAATGTAATATTTTTTATACTTATTTGTTCTATTAAACTAGCTGAACCCGGCCACGCTTCGCTGTGGCTTTGACTGATATTAATTATTAGGGGAGTAAATAAAAACAGTCTAGCAACTTTACTATTACGGAGAAAACACATTGCTTAATTGAATGTCTTTATTTGCGTTCCTTTGACTATGATGTATAATATATGGAAAGAAAATTGTAAGTTTGGTTAAAATCGATAAAATGGCAGCACTGTCTAAAACTGTCTTTCAATACTTGTAAATTATGACTCAATTTAAAACGCCTATAATGTTCCGTTTCCGTTGGAACATCCAAAAAAAAAGTATAAAAAAACACTTATCTACTAAAATTGAATATTCTGTAAAACAATTGAGCGGATACATTGCTTCCTTTCCAGGATCTAAGGCCACAAACATACGAAACCGATTTTTTTATTTGAAAGGAACACCGGAATGGGTCAAAAAATTCAGGTCAGGCAAGTACACTTAAATAGTAAAAAAAAACAAACAATGAATCCTGTAATTTATCCCTTTTCATAGATAATTATTGTTATTTTTAACTCAGCTCATCTTTTTTTGCTAGTTTAAGAACAACCCTGCATAATCAACTCAAAACTAGATTTTTCATTTATTTTATATTTTGATTATTTTCCCAGAACTATTGTTATTTTTTTCTATAAAACAGTTAATAATTCACCTCTAAAAAAACTAAAACTTTACTGGTCAGTTAGAATTAGGTTGAATTATATTAACCTTTGAATTTCATAAGTTATCCTAGTGAGGTCACATTATTTTTATTATTTATCTTTGTGTATAATGGAAAAATATTAATAAATAAAATAAATAAATACGGCATATTTCCTTATTTTTTTTTTGTTTTAAGGTTTAATCAGCTAAGCCTCTATCAGGAGACTTGTCAGTTGGTGGAAAAGAGGGGATATGGAAGGAGGTTATAAAAAATACATCACAACACCCAGACCAATTGAGAAAAAAATATTTCTTGATTTTTTTCTCTTGCAACTGGCGGGAATCACAGTTAGCCGTCTAACCAACTGCGCGCCTGTCAAATAAAAAATGATAATTTAAAAAGTAAATTTATTTCACAGTTTTAAATGTACACAGGTTATTTGAGGGCATTGGAAGCAAAGACAGGAAACTCCCGTTTTGGAATTTCCAAGAAAAATAACAAAAACTGCTACACTTATGCCAAAGAGAGTCGTCATGTTAGAAATGTTATTTTCACTGAACTTAAACTTTAAGATACTTATAAATCGTCTTTAATAGAAATACAAATTCAAAAAACTTTCTTAATATTATGGCACGGCCATTTTGAAAATTTATCTCAAGCCTGTCATAGGTCAAAAATGGATGATGGATATTTCTATGTTTGCTTTCAAACACTATTTTTCAAACCATCAGAGGTATTATGGCGTAAGCATAGCCTGTGAGCTCGCCAATACATGACAGATGACATTAACATAACCATAGAAAAACAAAGCAGTTGAGCTCTCAGAAGTAAAGCAACGTGAATGCAGCAATGCTTGAACTACATGTCAATAATATTCTAATAATAAATAATATTATTTGGCCATACGGAACTTTAAAGCACACCTTGGTTTAATTACTAATAGTATTTTATCGGTTAGGTAGGTGTTTTTAAAAAAAATGTTGCGTACCTGAAAAAAGCACAAATAATTATGTTTTTGTAAATGATGTCAGTAGCGACACTCAGAGAGTGGCTTTGTGACGTTTTGACATTTTTTATAAGAAATTCATGGCGTAGCCGAAATACTGTTATAAAAACGAGGATGTTTTTGTTGATTGACGTTAGCAGGCGCTACCCAGGGGCGACTTTGTGACGTGAGAAATTATTTAAAAAAAGAGATTCATGGCGTAGCCAAAATATTGTAATTAAAACGAGGATGTTTTTGCTGATTGACGTTAGCAGGCGCTACCCAGGGACGACTTTGTGACGTGAGAAATTATTTTAAAAAAGATATTCATGGCGTAGCCGAAATATTGTAATTAAAACAAGGATGTTTTTGTTGATTGACGTTAGCAGGCGCTACCCAGGGGCGACTTCATGACGTGATGAAATTATTAATTTAAATATTTTTTTTCATTTTACATGGCGTAGCCGAGATAAGAAATTGCGTGGTGTTTCGAAATTTAACCGTGTAGGTAGCCGCCTACTTACAATATTATTTTTGTATTTGTATAACTCCTGTTTTATAATATTTATGTATTTATCGCTATAAGAATTAAACTAAAGATAGTTTTTACTTTTAATCGCTATCCGTTTTTTAAATCATGTTTGTAACACTCAGTAATATTTATTTTTCAAGTATTCAATGTTATTTTTGCATTTTAATTAATATTGTTAATATAAAGCGTATTTTTATTCATTCGAATTTACTAGACTGTTTTTATTACAAAATATAAAAATGCATATTTCTCTATGTATTTTTCTGTTATAAACAATCTATTAAAATAATACACATCAAATTTCCATTGTCTGTTGATTTTATTTGCATTTTCTTTTTTTTCGATGGTTAAAACTCTAGGAAATTCAAAGACAATAAAATTTTTACTGTCATATATTGGCGAGCTCACACGCTATACAAAGCCCGGTATTATTTTAAACTATATTTGCAACTCAACTTATGATTTTTATAAAAATAAAGTTGATAAACTACAGAATGACATAATTATTTAAAAAAAATACCATATAATCATTTACAGAATATTTTATTTTCTATTTCTTATGTTACAAATAAATATTATAACTGTCAATTTATTACAGGAGCAAAAATTCATTAACATTTTCTAGTATACCCACGAACAGGCCATGCCTTAGTAGGATTTTTTGTTTACTATTGTAACTTTTAATATGTATTTCATTGCTATGTAACTATCTTTTATTTTTTCAACACTCTGTTTTACCTCTGATGTTTATTGCAAAAAAAGAAAAATAAAATAATAAAAAAATAAAAATACGAAAAAAATAGTTTTTTGGAGGTTGCTATCTTTGCTTCCAATGCCTTTATTTGTTTCAGGTCACTAACAGCTAGGGAATTCCTGTGTTAAGGCAGGATTTTTCTTTTTTACATGTGCTTTTTTTTCATTAAATGATGTTTTAATAATCCAAATAATTATGATATCAAAAAAAAAAAATAAATATAAATTACATAACATACTAGGAATAGTAAAAATTTAAGCCGAAGTATAAATTAGAAAATAAACAATCAATAGTTATAAAATGGAACATGAATGTAAATTACAAAACAAACCGATAATAAACAAAAATACAGCTTAAATATAAACAAGAAAATATAACATTAATAATTTGTAAAATTTAATAATTAATGTAAATCTAAAAATTCAATGTTATGAATAAAACAAATCAAATAATGAAAATATACCTCGACTGAATCATATATAAGGAATATATAGTCTATAGAGTTGCACATTTGAATGGTAACCGCAAGATCAACAAACTTTCAATACTAAAATCTCTCTCGGATGCATTTAAATGCATTCAGTATTCTCACATTCAATGCAAGGACAACATTCAAATACAAATTGGTAACATTATCCAACCGCGTTTTTACTGTGCATTGCATTTAAAGATGCCTTTAAAAATATCCTGATATTAGTTTTTATACAACAAAGGATTTTTATGCCGGATAAATATGCGTATATAAATGTATAGTACATTTTTTAGTTTTAGTGCTGCAAAATAGCGTTTATTCGGTAATTTTGGTAATATATATTGTAATTAATTACTCACTTAGTCTTTTCGGTGGAACATTTTTTTTTAATACAGGTTTATATTATTATTTTATTCATTTAAATCTTCAAGTACAAAGATTTTGTACTATGGTGTATTTATTGCTAGAAGCAATATCTTTAAGCCAACCAATAAACAGACTGGTCAAAAAAAGAGTGGGTCAAAAATTTGTATTAAAAACAAAATATACATCAAAAGATAGATACATAAAATAACCAGATTAATAAAAACTAACAGCGGTTTTTTTAATGGAGAGATAAGGGTTGTACAGATTGTGAAATCAGGTAATGAGTTTGGAGTGAGAGAGAAAGAGGTATCAAGGACTTTTTTTTTTTTAAATAAAAAATAAATTAAGGGAGGTTAGGGTTCTAAGGATAAATAGTAATGTTAAAATTGTTGAGAAGGTGAATTTTTTATATGAAGAGGTAGCTTATGCCAAAGTCTAGTAAATTGAATATAAAAGGAATTGCTGAAAAAATATGTGTTATGTCGGGGAATGCATAGTATTTTCTCCTGAGAAGAGTGAACATGATTAATAGACTCGTACTTTTTAAAAAAAAGTTTATTTTAAATACGTTTATAATTCATATAATTAATTGTAGTGCTTTCACACTTAAAGATTACGCAGACAGGCTAAAGTTTATAAACATACTAACATCTTTAAATTAAATATAATAATATGAAATACACTTATTAATTATTTTAAATGGTAACTATAAAAAACTGAGAACATTTTTTTTTCAGATGAAGATTTCTCATGTTTATAATAGTTTTCGGGATATAATTGATAAATATAAATAATAAATGATCGTTCTCCTAAGTAATTTGTAATTTGAGGAACGACCATTTTCGATTCAGAAGCTAAGTCTACTTCGACAGCAAAACTATACTGGGAAAAAACAATGGCAAATATAGTCCCAACACTTTTAAATGTTTTATTTTATTTTATTTTATTTTATTTTATTTTATTTAATTTAATTTAATTTAATTTAATTTAATTTAATTTAATTTTATTTTATTTTATTTTATTTAATTTTATTTTATTTTATTTTATTTTATTTTATTTTATTTTATTTTATTTTATTTTATTTTATTTTATTTTATTTTATTTTATTTTATTTTATTTTATTTTATTTTATTTTATTTTATTTTATTTTATTTTATTTTATTTTATTTTATTTTATTTTATTTTATTTTATTTTATTTTATTTTATTTTATTTTATTTTATTTTATTTGTGTAGGTAGTCAAAAGTTGGTGTTGTACACTGAAAAAACATCCTACGAAAAAAGCATTTTGAATGTAGGACGTTTTACTTATTGGTACATGAAACAGGTGGTACTGTCTACAAATCCTGGCTGAAACATGTATTGTCATTAAACAAAGTATTCTGCAGTCAACTAATCCTGTCATAATTTTGTGAAGCAGAAGTTGGCCCGCACACACCATATATGATAGCAAATAATATTTACGAAGAAAAAGACATCAAAAAATTTTGAATGAAACCTTTTTAAAAGACAATTATTGTTCTTGTTTTTATTATGTTGTTGTAAAAATGTTTTATAGTTCACCATTGCATAATATTATAAGTAAGTGCAATTACGTGAAGAAAACATCATTATTCCATGTCCGCTTAACACAAGCGTGGTTAAGGCTTTCAGGAGGCATCCGCAGTACATGGCCAAGCCAACAGTATCGCCTACGCTTGATGACAGTAGTCACCGGAGTTTGTTTTGTCCGCTCTCTTATTACCTCATTCCTTACAAAGTCAAACCACCGCACACCTAACCTTCTTCTGAGACATATTTTTTCAAAACTCTTCAAAATTTTGCTCTTTTGGGCCCTAGTGAGGTGCCACGATTCGCATCCGTCGAGGAGAATAGGTGTTATGCAGGCGTTACAAAGGCAGTCTTAAGGTTTCTCACAGTAAATATCTGACCTTCAGACAGCCTACATACTGTTGAATGTGGCGCCTGCTATTGATAGTCGCACTCCCATTGAATGCTGCCATTTTCCGTAACTCCCAATTTGTAACATATGGCCCCAAGTATTGTATAAAATATTTTAATGAAAACGTAACCGAAGATAAGACTTGGCTTTGCGGGAGCAAAAAATACTACACGAATGCTAGTTTTAAGATATTATTTTGGAAAATATACATATTTTTTTAATATAACATTCGTGCTATGTAACAATACAAACATTATTAATGAAACGCTTTATGATCGAACAACACTCGCAAATTGTGGAAATTTATTTTGAACACTTTTATGTCTAATATTTTTATTTATTAATTCAAAGAAATCACACAAATAACACATATTTTACACGTCTACAGATGAAAGAATCGAAGGAATATAGATGTTCAAATATAGGCAAAATGATAAATGTTACACAGTATGTAAAGTGGCCACTTAAACCAGCCAGCGACAGGTCATAAGGCCTGAGGATGCCTAAACTTCTATATTTCCTTGTCTAAACTGTTATTCATCTCTGTTGTATTATGCTAATAATTAATTACACAAATATATATTTTTTTTAAATGGTAAAGTCTCCCTAACTTTATATAAATGTTTGGACAAAATGAATTGCAGGAAAACATCAAAATAAAACAAACCCTTTTTTAAATTCCGACGGAAATGCTTATTAATATTTTTTTGTGCTTTCAACGCAGTGAGGGTTTTTACAATACAAATTATCCTGTATATTTTTTTATTTTTATATTTATACGGTTGTTTTATACATAAATTTGAAAAACGTTTATGAGATCAAGATATGTTTACGAGAGTTTTAATAGTTTGTAGCTATCCGTAATACCACAATTGATTTTTTTCCCAGATAAACATTTGAAAAAATCTGGAAAATAACTCTAAAAATCAAAAGTATTTTTTTAATATTAAAAAAGATTTAAACATACGAGTAGATTAATATTTCGAAGTATTTAGTTCAAAAATTTACAATGTTTTCAGTAATTTATCAGTCATTATTTTTTCAAAAACATTTGAAGGTCAATCTAGTGACGCCGACGTTCGATTGTTTTTTTACAGTTTTTTTTTATTTGTCGTTCCGTCCTCAGGGACATTAACGACTACTGATTGTTCTAGAACAACATTTTATCCCCTCCATATTACTTAAGTCCAAAACGCGCCCACATTTCATCTACTCTTTTCCCGATGTTCGAGCTTCGCCTTCTAGTAGAACGATCTCGTTCGTCGAAGGAAAACTCTGAATTTCCCTCAGTCTGGCGCCGACCTCAGCGCGGGTAGGACGTCTCCACGCCGGAAAATCGGGTAAAGAGATATTACGAATTTACGAAATTATATCCAGCCTCTTTGTATGTAACAGTGAGTTTTAAACTTTTTAAAATAACTTTGTTTCGATGCAGTTTTAAAAGTGGTTTAAAAAATCGTTCTTAACGTTGTTTTCATTGGCAGTGTGAGATTTTTAAAATGAATATTAGTTAAAGTGAAGATTTGCAAGATTTATCGGTCAGCCTACTCACCCTAAAAGTAAGTTTGAAAAAAGTTTTATGAATCAACTACTTTAATTATAATATATATTGCAACCCCAAAAGTACACTGAGGTATGTCTTATTCGTCAATTTTGTAATAAAACAATAACAAACTGTTTAGAATTAATTAAAGCTCCTACTTTAATGTACGATAATATATTGTTTAGTATTTATTTATTTATTTATTCATTTACAATTACAAAATTAAATATTTTTGAACTTATTAAGGCTTTTCAGGCTATGCCCGTGTCCAGCCACAATAAATAACAATAAAAATACATAGTAAAATTAATTAGATCAAATTACAATGACATAGAATCACAATCTAGAAAAACAGGTAAATGTAATAAATAATAAAATTCCAAAAAATACAATGCAAAAAAGATAATCAAAAATAATTTTTAAAATATAAATTATGAAAATTAAGAATCACACATAATCAAATAAACTAAACAGTGGTATCATTAAAATCAACAAAATAATAGTAAAATATAGTAGTATTAAAAATAATAATAATAATATTGATTGAATTGATGGTTAAAATATGAAAATAACACTACAGCAACGTAAAAACTATAATATTGTTCTCGATTTAAAAAATAAAAAATAAAAATAATAATGAAGTGTGTACCTTTGTAGTTTGTACGTCCCCAGTATTCTCATAAGAAATATAAAAAAAAGTGATTAAACTGCATTCACAACTTAATATGGCTAAATTTCAATTTACGACAGTGTTTTTCAGGGGGAGCGACATAATTGTAAATAAAATAAATCAGTTTAATTCGATTTATGATCAAATTTTATGTGCGCAATCTATATTTGAGAAACTGATGATATTAACTTGTTTTTTTCGTTTTTTTTTTATATTTTTTTTTTTATTATATTGAAAACATATTATACATAATTATATACAATATTCCCAAGGAGTTTTTTAAAAAAAAACTCATTTAGGGACATACAGATAATATTTTTTTTAGAGACGTTTTTAAATTTTAAACTATAATATTATTTAACAAAAGCAGAAAAATTAAAATTATGATATACTACAAATTAAAAAGGGTATGAAAAATACTTGAAAATAACAGAATAAACAGAATACTAGGCATGGAAATAAATTCAAAATAATGTTTACATTATGCAATCTGGGAAAGAAAATTGAAAAAGTTTAAAAATTACATGGATGTATATATACATACTGAACTAGTACAAAATAAAATCATTTTTTTTAATTAACAAAATATGCGCTCACCCAATACAGGTTAATTTTTTTTATCAAAAACGTTGAAAAAATTGAAATTATGTATACAAGCCAAAAAAAGTATATAAAAAGAAAAAAACACAAATAACATTTAAATAGTATTAAAAATTACATATACAAGCAAAAACGGTGAAATATTAAAAGGTATATGTTCAAGATGCGCATTCTCTATAAACTAACATTATTTATTCAAAGTACTTCTGGAAAAAATAATTCTTCAATTCGCACGTCCTGTTTCTATATTTTGAAATAGGTACTTTAAATTTTTGTGGCAATTTATTAAATTCCTTGAAACCTATGTATTGTAAAGATCTAGTACCAAACTTCGTAGACTTCACAGATCCAATATATATATTGTTTTTTGATCGAGTACTGTACCGATGGATGTCTCCAATGAAAGCTGGCTTTATGTTACTGTGCATTGAGTCGAGAGTAGTATTAATGATAGTGTCAGTTATCTCGAAATAGGAAAGCATGCTAAAAGGCATGATTTTTGTTTCAAAATAAATGTCCCTTACATGAGTATCATACGGTAGGTGAAACACATTTCTGATCGCTCTATTTTGAATAATCTGCACCTCGGAAATTTTGCTCTTAGTTGCAAAACCCCAAACACAGCATAGGTATGATAAATGCGAATGGACCATAGAAAAATAGATTGCTCAAAGCAGCGAAACTGGAAGCATTCTCTGAAATCTGTACAGTATTCCAGCTACAGGGACAATATTTCCTTTCACGCGCTCAACATGTTCATTCCAAGTAAGCTGCGAGTCCACTAACAGTCCCAAGTACTTAGTGCTATTTTTTTTCTCCAGACGATCAACACCAATAAAGACATCAATAGATTCATTACTCTTGTTTCCAAATAGAAGGTAGTGAGTCTTTTTTGCATTCAAGCTCAATTTATTTAAACGCAGCCATTCCGCCAGATGTAAAACGTCACTTTCAACCATCTTCTGTAAATCTATTAACAAGAAATATAATTTGTTCACTTTATTGAACGTATCAAGCTGATAGTACGTTATTTGTGTTGTACGGTATTTTGGTTGTGGTTCCTTGGCTAGTGTTGCAGACTCACGGATCAGAGGTCTGAGGTTCGAACGTCACACTATCTCAACTTAAATCTCATTTTCTTAAAGTGAGTTTGATACAACTCGTTGAAAACAGCTCCAAAATTTAAACGATTGTGTAAATCATAAAAACCTAAATATTTATTCTAGACAAAAAGCAGAAAAAAAAATCCGATAAATTATTAAAAATAAAATTATAATTACGTCTTTATATACATTCGATTTTGAAGTTGATCCAATAGTAAAATTGAGTAAAAAAAATAGCAGATATGTTTTTTAATGTAATGTAATCATTATTCTTGTTTTTTAATATGAAAACAGAGACTTTTAATTTAATACAACAAATTGTTTGTTTTAACTTTTAAAACCTTATTCTAAAACTTGACGCTATAAGTGCAAGCTCCAAAGATACGTACTTATAAAATAAGGAATTATACTAACATATTTTTACGCATCTAATACTGCATTGGTATCAACCGAAAAGTATCTTGATATTTTTTGATACAAGAAGGTAAGACGCTTGGTTAACGATTGGTTTACATACGCTTTAGGTCGCTAGTCTTGGGACAATGAAATATTCTATCATTAAATAACTTTATAAATCAATACTTCATGTCAACCATGCTAGAAATCAAATCCTTGACCTTTTGTATGGTAAAATTGAACGCATATATTCATGTAATATATTTTTTAATGAATTATCTTCCTCAGAAATATACAACAAGAAATATATTATAGAAAATAAAAAAATCGAAACCCTAATTTTTTTACAATGCAAAGGACTGAAAACGTATGAAGTTATTAAAACTGAATTGAATAATAATATTTTTATAGTAATGTGTGAAAATATTAAATAAACAACTATTAAAAGAAAAAAAATACGTAAATATATAAAAAGACAATAAAAATGATTCAAACGAGTGAAAGTGGTTTTTTAAAGTGGGTTATGTATTCAATTAACTTTTTGTACGTAATGTTAATTATACATTGGCAGGCTTACTGCCAGATGGCAATTTCTTCTGACCAACCAATAAAGTTAAAGTTTTATTTTATAATTCATGTTGCAAAACTAATTCAATAGAAAATAAACTTAAAAAAAGCTTAGGATATACAAAAAAATAATAATTGTGCTTGCATATAAATTACCTTAAATCAATACTAGTAATGACTCAATGGGGAAAAGGAATAAAGAAGAAATAGGAAAGAAGATGAGATAAAAGAAGTGAAATAAGATGTTTCTTCAAACGTGATTTAAACAAAGATACTATCTTTGATAGTGGATGGGAGATGATTCCACAGTCGAGCCGCATAAACACTTAATGAGTTTAGATTTAACAATATTATAAAATCGATAGTTATAAAAAAACCTTTTTTTTTTTTAATTCGTAAAATCGAATTAGGAATTGTTTAATTAATTAATACACCAATTATTAAATGTCGTTCGTTTAAAAATTGTATGTATGCTTCATTGATTTCTGATATTTAAATTACATACATTAAAAAATACGAATGCATTAATTTTTACGCAATTGATATAAAACGTACATATTATTACTTAAAATTTATATTTAAATCGATAAATAGTAACCAAAAGATCTTATTTAAAATTATGTGGATGAAATTTTTTTTCGAAAGATACCAAATTACTGATTAAGACATATCATACCATGTCACTCTATCATTGAGAGATTTTCATAGAGGCGGGCCAATTATTCCTACTTTTGAAATGTTTATTTTCGTGTTTTTGTTGTATTAAGTCATGCCATGTCTTTCTCGGTCTCTCTCGTTAGTTGCATCCATCAAAGTTCGCATAGTTAACATTTCTAGCCGTTATTTAGCTGCCCATTAACTCATGTCAAAACCAACGCACAACTCGGTCCTGGATTCTGATTAAGACAAACTATAGAATTATTACAAAAATCGTCACCCTAATTCGTAAAAGTCCTCAAAAGTAAGGTTTCCTAGAAAGGACTTCAAATATTCTATATATCATTAAGAGTTTAATTTGTATATTTGTACAATGTTTCATAATTTAAAAAAAATATCGAACAAAAACTCCGCTGTGAAGTAAAACTGTTTTTACTCTCCCCTGAAGAACTTGTATGTGTAAGTTTGGGACTGAAGAGAGTTTTGCAAGTTAGGCCGACGAAATATTAAATTTTTTATCATGTGTTTTGTACAAATGTTTCCCTCGTTGATAACCAAATGGTTTATTTGATAATTATGTTATTAAAACGAGAAAAAATAAGGGCGTATAAAAATATTGATAAAGTACAAAATTTATTTAACATTTTTTGTTAATGGCACAAACGACCCCGTAGGAAAAAATACAGAAATTAAGTTTTTCTAACCAAAGACCAATTAAATTCTCATTTTTACAAATTATAAATTTTACAAATTTATCAATTTTTTCACGATTCTCACAATTTTCCGACGGTATTAAAAACCTTTTTTAAGATTTCATGCACTAAATAATGGACATTGCGTGGCATTGGTACATTTATTAATGTAAAAGAAACTTTGTCTGCCTTGTGGCGTAGTGTTGAGTGCGTTTGCCTACCATGCAAGAGGTCATGGGTTCGATTCCCGACATGATTGACATGAAATAGTGATTAAAAAACGTAAATTTACAGTAGAATATTTCATAGTCCCTGGACTGGTACCCGAACTGTAAGACTGATAATCTTTCCTTCACAAAAATGATCAATATACGCTGCGATTGGTGAACCAATGCAGTGCAGAAAGGGAATGATAAAGATGATAAATAACTAAATATGAATTATACAAATTTAGTAACACAAAAAACATGATTATTGAAATCGTAGAAAATAAATATAAAAAAATAATAAAAGAAAAAATATCAAAATTTCAAGATGCCTAAATGTATGGAAGAAAAGCAGATTAGTAAATTTTCTCAAGAATTAAGATTTAAAATTTAATTCACTTAAGTTTTTACTGAAACTGATTCACTAGGAATTCGAGTTTGTAAAAGAAAAACTGTATTTCCCATGTGTGAGAAAGCACGAATAGTTTTTCGTTAAAACCTTTTTTGTCAAGAAAATACTTCAAAATAAAATGTTTTGACAGTCGTTACAATCTACCAAGTTCCACCATAAACGGAAGAAATGCAAAACCATAAATATCCCATAGGACCTCTTATCAATTTTCACCCTTTTCCATACTTAATGTTTATAATATAGTCACTTTACTAGACACAACCCCTTAGAACCCAGTATTAAAAAAAAAAAAAATATTCTTTTTTTATTTATTTTAATTATTTGATTTTTTTAAATTACTTTATTTATTTTATTTGTTTTATTTATTTTGTTTATATGTTTTACATTTTTTTTCATTAAGGGGTGTCCCGTGCCGATGGAGACATTTTATATAATTTTGAAACAGACCTTATTAAACATAATTAAGTCATAATCTAAAATGTATATTAAATTAAATAAAAATACATTTAACTCACAAATAAAATCATCGCTCTCCCTATTTGGCCTGATCCACTTAACAATCCGTGCGCATCCTACCTCCATTATCCATTCCTGATGGCGATTTTATAGTAACAGTATTCACTAATTGTCCTTATGGACATTGGAAATTGGTTCTAAACTTTAATGGAGAAGCAGACAGAAAGTTGTTTAAAGAAGTAAATAATGAAAAACTGAATGAAGTTAGTGAAATTAAATATTTTTAAAATTATTATTAAGGATAATGTTATCAAAATACTAAAACGGTAGCGAGAAAAATTGCAAAAAAATCAATTTCGGGAAGAATTAGAAGATTTTTTGATTAGGATTCATGCAAAATGATTTATAACAATTAATTAACCAATCATTCACTACTTAAGCAGCATATTGTTTTTATCTAACCAAGAAAATAAAAAAAACTAACTAATCATTTTGAAAAAAAAACCGAAACATAAGTGTAAATTTTATGTTAAATGAATTAAAAGTACCACCATATGAGCAAAGAATATTGTATTAATTTCAAAAAAAATATATTTTATGTAAGTCTTATGTTTATTTGTGCAAGCTTTATCTGTCCACTAAATTAAGAAATAACAACAGATGAAATTTAGAAATAAATATGCGTATTGTAATTTTTTTTAACATGTACAAATTTGATCAATTTTCCATATGATCTCTTTGTTATTTGGTTGGTTGGAAGATATTGCCTGTAAGATATTGTTGGTCAAGAAGTTTTAAATAAATAAATAAAATCCTAGAAGATTTTCAACTTTGTAGTTGCAAGATATGTTGAGATATTTATTTTTACGCGCTCTTTAGGTAATTATCTAATAACATAATTATTTAAATTATTTAAACAAATCACACATAATATAAAAGTATACTTACATCTATAAAAAAGAAAGTAAATAAATATTGTTTTATAGCACAACCCTCAAAGTGTTAGCCATTTTTGTCAACCAAAAGAGAAGATTCTTCTTTCTTGCTTGTGTTTTCCGGTAAATTTAACCCCAGGCGCCAAGAGTTCCATAAAAAGGACTAAAAAGGCTCACTTGGAGGGCGCACGGGTCATTTAAAGCGCTGCCTCGTTTTATGACGGAGGGATGTCGTTGCTTACTCAGTCAAATATCAGGGGGACATTAGAAACTTTGTCGACGCATGGGTCGGGGTCTGGAAGGTACTCACAGGAGCCCGAGGGTTAACAACCCTTGAAATACACACCTGATTAAGTCATTTTAGTCGTTGTTAATTGGTGTCAAGTGAATTTATAACTTCGAAAGGAATCAAAATAACAATTAACACTTCATCTTTATCACCAAACACATATCCTCACTGCATTGGTTAAACCACATGCAGCGTATCATAATCTCCTGATATATAAATGTAAAATGACTAGTCTTACGCTTCAGGGGCCAGTTCAGTGACAGTAGAAAATTGCACTATTCATTTAGTTCATAGTTAAAAATATTTTTTTTTAAATTAACTAAATCGACAATTCATGAAATAATTTTATAATGTTAAATTTATTCAAACGAAATTAATAATTTTAGGTATGAAAATATTTATTTATTTATTTTACGTTATACTTTCCTTTTTTATTTTCTAAATGTACATCTTACGTGGCATAACCCGTGTCAAGGCATTCAATTACATTATTTACGTACATTTTTAAAATTTATAAATCATGTATTACAAAGTATTTTAAAAAGTATAAATTACAATAACGTATGGATTGCGCTCCCAGAAGTTACCACAACTCAATTCGGGACTTATAAAATACTAATATATTTTTTAAAAAGCACATATTCAGAACAAGAAAGAAGCAAAGCATGTTAAACATCTTTATAATTAAATTTACCACAAAAGTGTGTAAGCCAAAAACACATGCACTGATTAGGACAAACATGCACTGATTAAATTATGAAAATATTCCATGTTGTTTGAGAAATAGTTTAAAGAAAATAGAGGGAATGAAGGGAGGGGGTTAGCTTACGGAGGGTGGCCTCCGTAGTGTAGTGGTCAAGACGCTTGACTCACGTATGGAAGGTTCCGGGTTCGATACCCAATGAGTACACAAAAAAATTACAATGTGATTTTTCTCAAGCCTGGGTGTTTTGTAATGCAATTCACCACTATAATTGGGCCTCTTGGCCTGTTGTGGTGCCAAAATAAAAATAAAAATAAATCAAATCAAATCAAAATTTAAAATTAAATTTAAAACAAAATTAAAAATCAAATCAAAACAAAAAGGACACCAAACACATGGTTTTATTTATTCACAGAATGATATAATGAACGTGAATTATTCACTAAGATTATTGATACTTTAAATAATAAAATTACATTAACTTATAAGTCACTAAGATTATCGGTAAGTGGGAACGAAACAATTACAAAACTAAATAGGTCGTTTTAACTTAAAATAAGTAAATACGTCATTTGTATCGGAATAAAATCGACTCAATCGGTTTTCGGCCACTAAATGTCTGTCTGCGTTGCGTCCTTCACACAGCAATGTAAACACAACACTGATTGCGTAGCTTCAGTATAGACACGGAATCAAAGTTCCCTGAGTAATAAAGATACCGATGTAACGGTTTTGTCCTATTCCCACCCGAATATTTCGTTTTTTTAAATGCAGAAAGATGGATAGTGTTCATTGAAGTCGTTTTATGATCTTAACTCATTTCAAGATTTTTTTTAGTTAAGTTGCTTTCGTCCTAAAGGTGCGATATAAAACTTTTTTGAATAAATAAATAAACATGATGTTTACTAATAAAGTAATGGTAATTAATGTATAAATAATTATTTTATTTATAAATATATCACTTATAGAATTAATTCGTAATCACCCACGCTTCAATTTTGTTCTCAACTGAATTTCAGGATCCCACACGTATTCAGATAATTAAGACAGAAACGTCCTGAAAGTAGCTGAGCTGTGGGACTGAAAACCTGAAACATTCAAATACTGATATAATACAGTATGAACATAGTTTGCCATTAAAGGCACCGTGTTTTAGTTCTACAAACCTTCATACACATTTCTCCCTGCATACTGCATAGAGGGTTGTATGTGGCGCTACCACAACAGTTGTGAAATTAAACAGTATTTTTTTTAGCAAATTATTGGTTAGAGCTTTCGAGTCGAGTTAATTAAAATTGAAATTGATGAACGAGTTTTATTTAAAATTTAGTCATGATATTTGTAAATGATGAACATTTTTATGTTTAGTGTATAAATGGCTTGATGTGCCATCATCACTGGAACAAGTGGCATTTAATGTCCCGATTGTGTCGTATTGTAAACTCAAGGCAGGATCTGTAATTTTTTGGTAGTCTTTCTAGATTTAAACAATCACTATAATTGACCAAATTTCGTCTCGTTGCAGTTATGTTTTTATTATGACGAAATTTTATAATATTTAGTTTTTTTTATTTAATCATTTATTTATTTTATTGAGTAAACAAATAGTATTTATGAATTTAGTTAACGGACTTATGCAGTTCATTTTAACGATGGTAAACACAATTTCTTATAATAAATACAGACACTAATAAAATAAAATACAACTAAATTAAATTAAAGCTTGGACAAAAAAAATAGAAATTTCTTCCTCAGGACAAAATTCGGTCCATCTTAGTGAATTTTTAAATATATAAAGACTTACACCAAAAAGTCCAGATCTTGTCTCGAGTTTACAATACGACCCAATCGGGACATTGGTGCATGCAAATTATAGTTTGTGCTGTGTTGATTGAGGAGCAGCACATTTTTATTTCGCAACCGGTGGATCGGAACATTGAATGCCACTTGTTCTAGTAACGATGGTTTGTCAATGAAGCCATGTACCCAAATATTGAAAAATTCTTTGTGTATTATTGTAGGATACTCTAGGTAATGTAAAAGAAACAAAATGAAAAAAATATGTATAAAATAATAAAGTAAAATATCTGTTTCTCTCAAAATTTCTATGATTTTTGACCAAAATTTACATTATCACAAAAAAATATTAGTCTCGGTAAATCTTTTGTTATATTGGACGCATATTCTTGGAGTTGTAGATTGTTTCAAATAGTTTGTTGACGCATTTTCTGTACCTAAAAAAAAAATGATTAGCCCTGTTGATCGCGAACCCAGCGAGTGCGGATTCGTTATAACGCGATATTTTTTGCAATGTAGTGACGATCTAATTTTTTTTATTCTCAGATGTGGAAGTCAGAGGTATGTAAGCTCTTGACGCCACTGCGACCCGTAAAGATCTTTTGTGACTAAAAGAAAATAAAAATAATCGCAACCAAAAATGGTGGTAAAATTGCAGTTGTAGGTAGGAATTTTAAATTGACCAAGTCTACAGTGCGATCAATTGAAAAACAAAGATAGAAGAAATTGTTTTAAAAGCAAGCAATGATTGTTTTGATCAGCTCAAATGACGATCAAACTAGCTTTGTCTTAAAATGATTAGCCATTCGGCTAGTGCAGACTAGAATCTGATGAAACATGTCTGAAAGAGTTTCGCGAAAAATTCCCCGTTTAACGCGAAATTTCGCTTATCGCGGCCATGTCCAGAACGCATCCCCCGCCATCAACGGATCAATTACCTGTATTTGTACGTTTGTTTATTTATTACATAAACGCTCAGAGAGCTTTTACGTGACAGGTTCAAAATTAAAATCCAAGTGTTTCATGGTGTAATCAGACAATACATAGGTCTAATAAACATGTTGAATTTTTTATTTTTTTTAGAATTTCGAAGAATCGAATTAAATTTTGTTTTATGTAAATATTATTAGTTTAAAAATACTGCACAAAAGTAGGTAGGCGCGCAAATTAAAAAAAAAAAAAAATGTTTTAGTCAAACAATGAAGTTAACATTAAGTACATTTTCCCGGTTTCGCCGTTACGATTTATTTCAGCGCCCTTGAAGTGATTTTACAAAAAATGACGCTGTAGAAATTATCCAAAATAAGTACATTTAAGAAGTGTAGGTTGGCAAAACACAAAAAGTCATAATAATTTTAACAGCATTCGAATAATGTTATTTTGATTTTATCGCGGTAATAATTTTTAATCTAAGAACTGACAATGAAAACGAAACATATTAATGTCTCCATATTCGTTTCCAAGCTGGTGTAGTCTGGCAATTAAATTTTTTTTTAAATAATTATATTTTCCAGACGCTACAACAACAAAGTACAATCTTGTAAATTTATATGGTACTTTGATTAAGTCTAGTTAATTAAATGCAGAACACAAAGAAGGCCAAGATACAAAATTAATTTATAAAGTTATTTTTATAAATATACATTCAGCAATGATCGAGTTATATTTTAAATATAAGAATAAAAGACTGACCAGCAAAGTTTCTGAATAATTATAAAACTTTTTAAATTTTAAGACATTTTCAAATGTGTGCGTGCTCGTAAATTACACAAAAAAATTTCCAGATAAAATAAAAACAAAAAAGTCAACAGTACACATAATAGACAAACTCATACTCGTAAGAGGTTGTGTTTGTGAGGAATTTATGAGAGAGTAAAAATTTGGGTGTGTGTAAGCGTGTGCATCATTTAAAAGGTAGTGGGATCGTAATGCAGTCGGATAGAATGAGTAGTATTTTTTTTTTAAATATAAAAAGGCATGTTAAATATTTCAAAAGATGATTTAAAAAAAAAAAAGAACAAGAACGATAGAAGAAAGAGTGTTGTGGATAATTAGTAATAACGACTGGCAGATAGAATAAATATTAATATCATACCACGTGAAAGGTAACATTTAAATTAATTTTGGAGAGTAGGTTTAAAGAGTCTTTTAAAGTATTTAACAATTTATTTATAGATCAGCAAAAAACAAAATATGACCTTAATTCTCAAATGACCCGTCTTTGTCGTATTGTTAACTCAAAACAAGATCTGGACTTTTTTGGTTTAAGTTTATAGCGATTTAAACAGGCACCACATAAATAGTTTAGATCTTGTCTTGATAATGTTATGTCCTTATGTTTGTCAATGCTTCCTTTTAATTATTAAAAATGTGTTAAACTTTATTTTATTGTAATACTTAAACCCTTTAAATTGTAAAAATTGACAATGTCCGTTAATAAATAAATAAATAGCATAATTCAGATAAACTGCTTTTATTTTCAGAGTTAAATGATCAAATATAACCAAAACGTCAAAAAAGACATGTCGTTTGCTTAAAAAATAATATTTTCCAACTTTGAAATAAATGGATTACTTGATAATCATCCATGGGGGTTAAATCCAATTTTCTAAAGAAGGATTAGGAAATACTTAAATTACTCGTAAATCAAAAATGAGTTTTATAAATAAATTTATTTATTGCCTGAATGAATTTTTTTTGATTATTCATTAAATATTAAAACGCAAAAAAAAGTTTAACGTTCAAAGCGTCAAAAATTTTCAGGACACTTAGAGAAATTCCTGAAATTTCTGAAAGTCTTCTTCCCCCTAATAAGGCAATAGGCGTAGTTTATTCAGTCGAAAGTAATGTTTTCCCCCAATTCCAGGGAATGTCCATTCTCCTCCAGACATTAGGGAAACAACAAGCTAACAATACGAGAAAACAGTTTAATTGTCGGTACAGTTACTAGGGGTTGGAATTCAAGGGATGTTTTGGACTGGCATTCAAAACTATGTATGTATATTTAAGTCAATAAATGTCAAGAAAATTAATATACGTGTTAGCGCTGTCAAAAGTATTGTTAAAAATCAATATTCGTGAATTTTATAACGATTTATTTTAATTTAAATATTTTAAAAATCATCAGTGAATTGAAAATCAATGAAATAATATTTTAAAAACTCTTACACTTTCCCCATAACACTTTGAAAATAGTTTTTTCAGATAGTTTTTTATTTATTTAATAGCTATTATTAGTGGGATTTGGTCATGCAATGTCTATCTCTTAGGTGTGTGGTGATTTTACTTTGTGAGAAATGAAAAATAAGAGAACAGATGCAGCAAACGCCGGTGACAACTGCCATTAAACGGGTGCAATACAGTTGGCTGGGACATATACTGCGGATGCCTCCTAAAAGCTTTAGCCACGCTTGCACGCTTACAAACCACCGAATTCTCGGCGTCCTGGACGCCAGTGCTGACTGTTTGTCGGTAGTTTATGTCAGAACTTCGGGATGTGAACCTGACTTAGGAGTATGGACAGGAGCTGCTAGAAATGCATGGAGGCTCTTTGTGGACATCGGACATGGAATGACGATGTCATTTGTAGTCTTTCTCGATTTCTACGTCCATCAATATTCGCATTATAAATCCTTTAAGCCGTTCTTTTGCGGTCCATTTGCTCTACATGGCCAAACCAACTCAGCACTCCTTTCTTGATTTTGTCGAAAATGCTAGTCTCAGCCTTACTACAGCCATTTCGACAGCCGTAATTCATGTCAAAAGTCATGCATTATGTATTGTTACACTATCGACTGAATTAATTAGATGTTCCGCATTGATTTGGACAAGATTTACGATGCGAATGTTGATGAATGCAAAAAAAGAGCGAGACTAAGAAAAACATGAAACAAAAAGTTAGAAATGGACAATACGTATATGTCAAAAGTAATCGACGCGCGAGCATGAGAAGATACAAGAATCTACATTCGAGGAAGCGAGGTCTGCATGCGAAGACAGAGTGATTTGGCGTTCTATTCTCTCTGCCTACTCCTACGGGGAAACAGCGTGATTGTTTGTTTGTTTATTTTTTTATCCGCCGTTGTAAAATATTGAATTATTAATTTTTTCAATTCTTCCTGTGTGTATGTATTAAAAGGAAACGTGTTCGATATTGTTGAATGGACGGAGTTAGCCCGATAATAAATAAATAAAAAACGGTTTTTTTTATAATTGCTTTAATTTTATCATAAAGATACTAGTCTTAAAGTAATTGCGAAAGTGATAAAACTGATCACAAGTTATTCCAAATTTTTATAAATGTATGAAAATAAGCCAATCGTAAAATAATTAAATTTTAATTTGAAAAAAAACTTTATTATTTATGTTAATGTAAAATGTTAATCAAGGCTGTAGTTGGATAAAACGCACGAAAAATAAAGCAATCATACGATTTATCTATTTTTAAACTAATGGTTTTAAAAATCGCGCAATAATAAAAAAAAACAAAAAAACATAAATTAGATAAAAACAATAATCTTTAAAGGTAAATATACCGAAAAGTTTTTATACAAATAAAATAAATTTAAGAATATTTTGAGTTTGTCCAAATGTTTGTAGACAAGGACTGGATTATACTCTCTGGATAGCTGATTATATTAACATATTACAACAGAGGTGAAGAACATTTAAGAGAAGATAATATAGAAGTCCAGGCATCTACAAGGCTTATGACCTGTCAATGGCTGGTTTAAGTGGCCACCTTACACACTGTGTAACATTCACCATTCTGCCTATATTTGAACATCTATATTCCTTCAATTCTTTCATATGTTGATGTTTGTGAAGTTAAAGAGCTGAAACCTTTATTTATGCGGGTGAGATTCATCCAATTGAATTTTTTCACCTACATACTAGGCAACGCCTGAAAATATTATTTTATCAATTTCTATACTTCTTCATGGACCAGGTAATTTATCAACAATATTTTTTGGACCAGGTAATTTATCAACAACATTCTGCCTATATTTGAACATCTATATCTATCTATATCTATCGAATATCTAAATCTATATACCTTCTCTTAAATGTTTTTCATCTCTGTTGTTAAGTATTAATATAAACTGCTCCCCAGGGAGTTGAATCCAGTCCTTGTCTACAAAAATTTGGGCAAACTCAAAATATTGTTCATAACAATTAAATATTATTTTAAAAATATTTTTGTACAAACTCTTTCTATGAAATAAATTTGTTTTTAAGTTTATTTTTGTACAAATTGGCTACGTCTGTTAGTCTAAGTGATAAATAAATTCATAAATAAAATATCAAATCAAAATATTATTAATTAGTTATTATGAAGAAATAAATAGAGAGAATTTTATTTTTCTTTTATTAGGTAAACAAACAGTATGTACACATATACTGCCAATTTCTTTGTATATTAGTGTAAGAAACCCATGCACACACCAAAAACATTGTTTACACTTAGTACAATAATTTAAATTATGTTCAATTTAATAAATGTAAAAGAAACAAAATGAAAAAATATGCATATAATAATAATAAAGTTAAAATTTACTATTAAGTAAATTTACATACATTGTAACAAAAAATATCAGCCTTGGTAAATATATATTGGTTGCATATTCTAGGTATTGTAGATTGTTTAAAATATATTTTAACGTAGATTTATAAAATAAATATGTCTTAAATTAGATGTGATTTAGGTTTCATTTCCTCGCTTATATTTTCTTGACTCTGACCTGACATGTACAAACCGTTAATCGTCAAAAAATGAAATGCTTTGTTATTTTGAAAACGTCTGTATTTCTGCCAATATAATAGGATTTCTATTACATCAAGGCCTAGCAGTACCTTTATTAGAAGATTTCCGAACTATTTTGTTGACTCGTTTACTGCTTAAACTTTTGCAATCAAATGCCAAGAATGGATGAAGGTGAGGACGAACATTTCCAACAAACAGCTGTGATATTTACGGAATCTTAAATTACTTCCAATGAAACAAAGTTGGTTCTTGAAGATCTGATAGACACCTAATTAAAATTTGTCACAAATTCGTTAAGTGACTAAAAATTTGACTAAAATACGATTAAAGAAGAATTTTTCGAAATTGTTTAAATTAGGGTACATATCAAAATATCTGATATGTAAAGGGATATTAAAAAAGTAAAAAGACGGATAAAGACGTTAAAAGTTGAGTTTAATTAGGTAATTAAATATATTATTAAGTAATTTTCTTTTTTTTTTGCTTTCATTCAGGAATCAATCAGTACAATTAGAAAGTTCTCGAAGTAAGGCTTAACTCTAATGAACCAGTGAAGCTTCCATATTATATTTAAGGTTATAAATAAACTTTTTTTAAATTTAAATCCAATTACAAAAAATAAGGGAAAAAACAAACATGAAAGTAGTTTAAAAATTAAAATCGAAGTTAAAACGTTATTTTAATTTTTTTAGTTAGTATTTACATAAATGAAAATAATCTTAAAAATGAAGAAAAAAACTTGATAAAAGTATATAAAAGATAAGAATTTAAATAAATAAAAACAAATGTAAAACAAAACCTTTCTAAAAAGGAAAAAATATATGTACATATTTACGTACATATTTAAGGGATTAAAAAAAGAAACGATGAGTAGAAACATTAAAAGAAATTGAAATAATATATATAAATTATAGGAGTATGAACCTTTGTTAGGTAGGCAAAATTTTCAACATAAAAATGTATTTGTGTGTATATTTGTATTTGTGTAGGGTTCATAGTCCATAATCGATGACACACACGTGCTAAATCGTTTCACCTGAAATAGTGTGATAACCGAAGAAAGCAATTTCATATTTTTCTATAGAATCTAATATCATATTTTTTGCTCATGAAATCGGGAGCATCGTTCTGCAGAACATTCGCATCGTCCCTACTATAAAAACTGAATTAAAAAGGAATGTCGTCTATAAAGATACCACGAAACGCAACGCCAGTCATTCAGCCCAACAAGTTCAGTTCAGTCAGTCAGTCCAGCTAGACGACGTCACTTAGTTCCAGCATGTAGTTCAAGTTCAGTCTCTTCAACCCATCATCGCTGTAACACTCCCGCAACACAATTCATTATTTATTCGCCATGTAATAACGCATTAAATAGCAACCTAGTGACTTCTTTGACAACCTTTAACTGGGACGGGATCACCACACCGATCAACAACAAAAATTCCTACGTTTGTATGTAAAGTGTTAAATAAATAAATATATTGAACGAGAAAAATCACAAAGCATAAAACAGAAATCAATATCGTATAAAATTATTAAAATATCATCAGACGACGAGGAATCTTCATTAGCGTCTATGGCCAATGTATCCCAAATCCAATTCATATCAATATTATTTCTGGCTTCAGATTGTTTTTTTTTATTTTTTTTTTTTATTTGGAAGTTCAACAAGAATACATAAAATATAAACATTTTTTAAGTAAGCATTACTAAGGTTCTTTATATATTTTCTCAATTATAGAACTCCACCATCTTTCATAAATTATATAAAATAAGTGTGTAAAATCAATTTAAGTAATAATAAAGATTAAGTCTAGTGAAAGATAGAGTTGGTTGAAATATAAAAAGAGGAATACCAGTTTCGCAACCTGGCCAAAAAATATGTATCCTTGCTACGTGAAGAATTAATGTCCACTAATTCAACAGCACATCTGTGTAAGAGAGAGTACGAAGATAAAACTTATCACAAGGAAGATAGAGACGCTGTTCTGTTGTGGGTGTTGGGTAAATTAGATTCAGTCGGTCGATGGGATGGGGGACGCACGCGCGTAATATGAGCGGTGCCTTTGTGGTTTTTAATTTATTTGGCTATAACAGGGCTAAAAAAAAAATCATTTGCATTAATTATGAAAAAGGAAATAAAAAAAGTGTCTCCGTGTTTTTTTTTTCAAATTTCTGAACTTTAGAATATTCCGTCTTTTACTCGTGGTAACACAATGTTACATCACCGCGCGCAAAAGAGATATTTACCACAGTCTTTTAAGAGTTAAACTAAAGAGTTGCCTAGTAGCTGAAAAAAATCAGTCAGATGAATTTCAATGGCATCATTCAGCTCTTTTACTTCACAAAAATCAACAGATGGAATTGGAGAATAATTGAAGAAATATGGATGTCTAAATAATGACAGAATAGTGAATATAAAACGGTGTGTAGAGTGGCCACTTAAACCAGCCAATAAGAGGTCATGAGCTTTGTAAATGCCGATACTTCCATTTTCCCATCTCAAAGGTTTTATCAAGGGTCCATTTATAATAACATTTATAATAATATTTGTTAACCATAATATATGCATGGTAATAAATACAAAATAATAAAACAAACATATACACGGTTAAATGGCGAACTTATTGTTACTATTTTTGTTTAAATGTGTTATTTATTCATATTTATTATTTTAATTTTCAATAAACTCATATCGGGGAATCTCAAGAATATGAATGTTTGAAATACACTGCAAACTCAACATGTTTCCATTTCTGCTTCTAGTTAAATCGCTTAAAATGATGGCGTCTGCGACACGGTACACACATTTAGCTATTATGATGCTCGGAATGAAACAATATCGTTGTAATCAACGATAACGCTATATTTGTGTATAGAGTCGTTATCAAAACAACTATCTGTATCGAATAATGCTTTACAAATGTAGATTGTGTCGTTTTAAAGGGATTAGTTGTTGTAATAGGTCTTAAAGGGGCGCCAAACATACATGTTGGGGTGAAATAATGAAGAATAACTGAATAATAGTTTGGCATATTATAATTCATCAAGTAAAAAGGAACACCATAATTGAACCACGTACTTATTTCAAACCAGTGTCCAGGTAGACGAAAAATAGTTCTGTGTGTGAAGTTCTGATATATTAATTCTGAATTACTTGATGCTGAATTACAAGTTAGAACGATTGCAGAATATTTGTATTCGTTATATCTTTGATCTTCGCAAATATGACCACATAACCGAGTATCGCACGCAACTACACTGGCTCAGTATCAGGCATAGAAGAAACATTCACATTCTATCACTTCTATTCGCCTGTTTATCTGAAAGAGCTCATCCAACCTCTTTCACAACACGGACTATTTCTTCATCCTAGTAACAAGAAAACCCCTTTAATACCCTGTCATAGCTCTAATTTTCTTGCCTCCTCTTTCATAGTAGTAGCCGCTCGATTGTGGAATAATCTACCCACTAATGTTAGAGACGCTTCTTTATTTACATTTAAGTCAAGATTGAAACGTCACCATCTGAAATATTTAAATTGATCCTTTATCCTTCTTCTTTCCTTCCCATCCCCGTTCCTCTTTTCATAGTAAAAAAAATTAAAATTTTTTTTTTTTTTTTAAATCTTTGTTTTTAATTTTTGTATAAAATTGTAAGATTCAATATGTCCATGAATTAATAATTTTCTCAAACTGAACGGTTTGGGTAGGTTGGAAGAAATTGCCTTAAAGCAATATGCCCGCCCTTATATGCATATATATTGTATATGTATATAAAATGTTAAATAAATTAAATAAATAATTATATTAAGAAACCCGGATGAGTGTTTTCGACTCGAAGGCTGCTCTCAGGTAAAAATCCTGAGTGCAGAAAAAGAGTGGATTTTAGTTCACCCCGTTGTGTAGTGTTTCGATGTGTTCGTTCATAGTTCTTGAAATCCTGGGTTCAATTTCTAGCTGGGTGGTCCTGAAATATTTTTTTAAAAGGTTGATTTGACTGCAATATTTCATTGTCCCTGACTGGCATCTGAATCGAGGGACTTGTAGTGGAATGATAATTGTTCAGAATTATTATTTTACCATATGTTTGGTTGCAAGGTGGCGTGTATAAAATAAATTATTTCAGCTTGCATATTTTGTCAGGAGTTTTTTAAAACCTAATCGATATTAAATTTAATAAAATAAAACGCATGAACACCGAACAATATTGTTAAAACCAAGCCGTGGAAATTGGAACAATTAAACGTTAAATGTTTTAAGTGGTTATCAATGTCGTTTTGAAGGAAACCGGAATCAATGATGGTAGGAGAGCTTCTGCTTGAGGTTTCCGGTCGTAAGCGTCGTGTTGCGTCCCTGTGTTGGCAGGCTTGTCACCTGGAGTTTGATGGGTCCAGTGTTGCTAGTGCCCATATACTAATTACCTTACCTTCGTGTAACAGATGATCGAAATAATTTAGTTTACAAGTGCAGTAGACCCTATGCATTACGGAGCGCAAAAAAATGTGATGAATGATGATGATTAATGTTATAAACATAAATAAATTTGATATTCCGGCAAGTTTGTTCCAGAATATAGATAACCGTTCTATTTTTAAGGCGTATTTTATTTTGCTGCATGAAATAAATTTTAGATTCAGAAAGAAAACCATTTTTGACGTAAGAGATAGAACAAGAAATAAAAAAAAATTAGACGCCCAACAGGAGTCGTAGATCAGAGGCGGTTCCTAAATTAGTGCATAAGTGCAGTACACTGCCAAGTAAAAATTGGTGTAAATAAATTAGTAATTTTATTAATAGTAAAAATATGTTTAAGGTAGGTAGAAAGAAACAGGGATTCGTTACAATATTATACTCGTAAACATCGTAATATTCAATACTAGCGCCAAAATATCTAGCGAAATCGACTCTAGCGGACGATTTTCTCATCTTGTCTACGCATGCGCAATCGTCCCAGTGCATATTATGTTTTGCACAATCCTTTACTTGAATTTGTATGAAATACACCTATCTCCTAAAATCGTCATTTGAGTGAGACAGACAATGCTTCATACTGATGAATTGTGCGTAAGAGGGAGAAGATAATATACATATTCCGGGCATTGCCAATGCATGCGCAGATTTGAAGTTCGTTTGTAATGTCACTTTGAACATGAGTAATCACATGATTTACCATAACGTGTGTATTATGTTGGGCGCATTTAGCGTTTCTGGTTCCGATGCGCGGGCTGTCATACTATTGCTCGTGTATCACGTCAGACCTGTCATATTATAATATTATAAAACTTAATATACAAGTTGACGAAATGTAAAAAAATGCATTGTCAATGTCTTCGGTCAGGAACCGTTAGCGTCGTAGATATCATAGATTGTACAGCAAACTTTAGCAGTTGGTTGGAGAAAATGATTGCCGAATTGTATCCAGCAGTGAAGAGAATAAAGCTAAAGAAGAAGAAACATTTATTAGGCAGCATTAAACAAGCTTTTGGGCCGAAAATTATTAACCCTGTGTCAAACTCATCAAAAGTCTGTATCTATATCAATATGTCGTTGTTTACATGGCGACAGTTAAAGTTCTCAATCGGATGTGTTCATAAACCCCTTTCTTGTTTTATAACAAGGGTTCTACGACAATAAATATATTGTTCGCGCACCCTGTATAAACCTTAACTACCACTTATTTGCTATTTAGTGGCTTCATAAACAGTAAGTCAATTATTAAAGTTCTGAGAAGTATTTGTATAGTACAGGGTGGGAAAGAATTGCACAGGACTCTTTGTCAGAAAACGTACCCTTTTGAAATTCAACTAAATTAAATTAATTTATTTTAAATATATCATACACATTACAAACATATATTCAATACGTAAATGTTATGAAAAAAAAATACATGAAAGAGACTTATGTCAAAGTAGTAGCAGAATCCTGTTCCGGAAAACCCCTTCGGATACATGGCATAGACCAATATCCAGAGCGATGTTGTTCACCATAGTGAACAGTAGCCCTTTCAACAGGCAAAACCAAAGACAGGTTGGTCCTGTATATTGGAATATGAAACAATCTATGCTGACGCTGTCTTAGGTAATTATCAAGAACATATAAACCAATGCTCATCAAAATCTCAGAATTATCGACGATACCGCGCAACAATCGATAAAAATGTGTAGTCAAATACATATCCATTCTAGTCTCTAAACTGTTGTAGCCAAACATACCCTGGAGAAACTCGGTCGGACCCGCACTCTCTCATGTAGAGATATATATCTCAGAAACTTCTTTTAGATTTTCTTTATCATAAAAGAGTACTTCAGTTCATGTGGCCCCCTAAATCATCGAGCCACTCTCGAGTCTACTTTGCACCGAGGAGTTGTAAGGAGTTCTCAGTACGGGGGTATTTTCGAAAACCCTGGCAGTACGCAGACCAAATCCCAACATCTTCAATGCATTACCACTGGACTAATATTGACCGGGTGTTTATTTAAATACACAAGTAACTTAAAAGTAAATTATTCATGAACTTTCTTTTATTCTTTCAATGTTCGCTCCTAAGTGGAGCATGTGGACATCACCAAACGGCTCCGGGAGACTCTATTGCAAGCCAGCACTCTAGCGTGCTTCTATTATTGGTGGTTTTTTGGACAGTGGAAGCCCGCAGGTGTAAAGACGAGTTATTTTGGGTTCAGACTCTGCTAAGACATTTACAGCACGTGCCCAATCCAAGTCCATTGCCGCACCCGCAAAACGATCGCTATAGGAGGCTGCTAATTAAATCGGACCACATTATACCCAATATTCCCCCTAAACACTTACACTCAAAATTTAGAAGTTTGGTGTTTTAAGTTATGGTAAGGTGCCAAGATCCACACCCATATAAGGTACTGCCATTATACATAAGTATAGACAGCACGCATCGTATACAAAGTTCACTCACGTACCTAACGAAGTTAAAAAAACGGCGAGTCTATTTTTTATTTTCTGGTATCTCTCAGTACGTCTGAATATTTTTTTCCTTGTGTTGGTAGTCGGCATTACACAGAATAGTTCGTTTTTTAGTTAATCAGCAAGCTTCTGGCAGGTTAGTTTTTTTTGGAACGAATCCCGAACGTTCTTTTAAATTTTCGGCAAGTTTGAAATGAATTTCAAGAAATTTAAAATTAGTACATTATATTTAACATATACTACACGAATAATACGCGTTACCTGGTAGGTGAAATAATTCTGTCAGATAAATCTCACCCACATCAATAAAGGTTTTAGATATTCTATTTCACAAAAGTCTATTAAAAAAGATTGGCGAGTTAGCTTCCCGGAAACCAGGAATCTAACACAACGCTATTATAATTGGTTGATTTAGAAGAGCTTGTGTCGTCATTTGGATTACGTATTTTTTATATATTTTTTAAAAAATATTTTTATATGTTTTAGAGAAACTTCACCCCATAGGGACATATGACATTTTTAAAGTAATTAAGGTCTATGAAATATGGTACAGTAAAAAATTTTTTTTGCTGATTATTAGTAGCATAAAAGAAATTTGCCATTTTGAATTCCCGCAAAAACGGTCATTCCATTGGCCTCACACCTAATACGTCACGATTCATATTATTTGAAACTGGCCATTGACATTTGTTTAGAACATTATCACGAATCTTGACGTCACAACAACCAAGGCCAAACACGTCGCGTTTTTCTACTCACAAATTTTATTTGATTTCTTTTTTACATTTATGTATGAAAACATTTCTCTACAAGATCCATGTTGATTTTGAAAATACAAGAAATTATTCAAAATCCATTTAATATTTTGTTATCATTATTTAAAGTATTTGATATTTCCCGATTAAATGCTCTATATTTTACCGCGTATAGGAAAATATTTATTAGATTTAAATTTCCCGTAGCACTGACCTTTATAAAACAAGAATAATACGTTTTACATACTGTTTTCAGTAGCTATGTAAATGCCTAGACATCCATGTTCCTACTCAATTATTTTTTTCCTCAATAACTCCCAAATAAGTGATAAGTTTATAAGCATCATCATTTTTGCTATTTTATTTTGTTATTAAAGTTCGTTTTCAAATATTGATTAATAATTATCTTTGTCTGCACGGAATGAAACGAATATAAAAATACTTAGCCGTATAAAATTTAAATAATTTTCTTCCGCCAATCAACTTAACCATATATTAACAAAGACATTATACCCCTGTTAATCCGAAGCAACAGGTGGGTACAATATCGTAATTCCACCTCATTAAATGCGTTACGATTTATTTATCAAATGTTTTTATAACCGAGTTATCAAGAAGACTTACTTAAACTTCAACAACTCTTATCTTAATCATTTTATATTTTCGCTTCAGGTCTAGTCAAAGGAAAATGATATATAAAGACGGTTTTTTAAGACCGCGAAACTTCAGACGAACATTCCTCAGCTTAAAAAAAAATTCTTTTAAAATTTTCCCAAAAAGTCATGAAAAAAAAATTAATTTAAAAATGTCATCTCAAAATGTAGTGAATCCTTAATTTCTCGGACGAGCAGTTTTTCACAAACTCCTACCCCTCTCCTACCCCTCTCCTACCCCTCTCCTACCCCTCTCCTACCCCTCTCCTACCCCTCTCCTACCCCTCTCCTACCCCTCTCCTACCCCTCTCCTACCCCTCTCCTACCCCTCTCCTATCCCTCTCCTACCCAGCAGCTTACCTTATCCGCGTCAGTAGCTCAATCACAAATAACTATCGACGTTCTTAAAAACATGCTAAGCATTTGAGCGATCACAATGAACATGCTAAGTTATGTTATGCGTACTCGTATATAGGTGCGTTAGGACTACGAAGTGTAAATATACCCGTTTCTGTCTAAGCGATAGCAATATCATATCATGTTGAAGATGTTAGGATTTGTTCTGCGTACTGCCAGGGTTTTCGAAAATACCCGCGTACTGAGAACTCTTTACAACTCCTTGGTGCGAAGTAGATTCGAGAGTGGCTCGATGATTTGGGGGCCACATGAACTGAAGTACTCTCTTATGATAGAGAAAATCCAAAAGAAGTTTCTGAGATATCTCTACATGAGAGAGTGCGGGTATTATCCTTGGCTCTACCCGACCGAGTTTCTCCAGGGTATGCTTGGCTACAACAGTTTAGAGACTAGAAGGAATGTGTATTTGACTACACATTTTTATCGATTGTTGCGCGGTATGATCGATAATTCTGAAATTATGATGAGCATTGGTTTGTTTGTTCTTGATAATTACCTAAGACAGCGTCAGCATAGATTGTTTCATATTTCGATATTCAGGACCAACCTGCCTATGGTTATGCCTGTTGGAAGGGCTACCGCTATGCTGAACAACATCGCTCTGGATATTGATCTGTTCCATGTATCCGAAGGGGTTTTCCGGAGCAGGATTCTTCGACTACTTTGACATGAGTCTCTTTCGTGTTTTTTTTTCTTTTTTATAATATGTACGTATTGAATATATTTTTGTTATGTATTTGTTATATTTTAAATAAATAAATTGAAATTGAAAAATCATTATTTTTCGATACCTTATGGCGCATACGGCACTGAATTTGTGTATCAATCGCAGTGTATCTTGATCGTTTTTTTTTTACATGGTGGTAATATGATCAGTCTTACGCTTTAGGTGCCAGTCCAGGGACCATGAAATGTCCAAGTGTAAATACAACTTTTAAAATAAATATCTAATTTACTCAAAAACATTCTTAAATAATAAATGGTATAAATCAATATTGTATAACTGTATAGTAACTTAACTAGTATTTAGTAAGTTTATTGTTTATTTTTCATAAAAAAAGTCTGCCTTAAAACAAGTTGTACCTAGTTAGACAGACGAGACATGATCCAGAAAAATCTATTAACTAAGTGTGAATGAAGTAGATATAGATATTGTTAATTTTGTTAATAAACCATGATTATTATTATTATTACCAAACCATGTCGGGAGCCAAACCCGATACCTCTTGTATGGTAGGCAAACGCACTGACCACTAAATCGTTAAGCCGACTAAATAATATTATGTGTTGCAAAAAATAATAATTGATTAGTTTAAAAATATAAAATCAATTGTACTCAAATTATAACGAAAATAAAATTTAAAAAACATTTTTCGGTCGTGAGGGGTACTTACTTTAGTAGACTGGCAATGATAAAAAAATCTAGATATTTAGATAATCTGTATGTATGCACTCTTTTGACTTTCAAACTTTTTTTTTTTTTTAACAATACCGAATCAAATCCATTGATGATATCGATTGTGCTTTCCATCCTTATTTTCAAACCGAATGAAACCAAAATTAAGCTTTTTAGCGTCGTATTTTACAAAGATAAGGTTGGCGCTAAAATCTTTACTCGCTTAAAAATTTATTCGATTCCAGAGCAACTCCCAGATAAAAGCAATTAAAATTATACCGAATAATGATTCACTCATTTTATCTTTACGAATAATGTAATACTTAATTACGATTTATTTTAGTTATTTATTATTCAACATATTACAACAGACAAAGAAAACAAATTACAGAAAGGAATATAGAAGTGTAGGCATTCATACAGCTTATGATCTGTCATTGGATTTTTTTTTTTTTTAGATAAGAGAAATATTTTCGTTCTTATGATTTACCCAAATATTTAATTTTGAGGGCCATTTTCAACGAGTTGTAAATAACTCACTGTTAAAAAATGGAATCAAGTTGGGGTAGAGTGGGATTCTTACCACGGACCTTTGGTTCGTGAGTCTGAGACACTAGCCACAGGACCACAACCCGATTTAAGTGGCCACTTTAAATGCTGTGTAACATTCACCATTCTGCCTATATTTGAACATCTTTATTCCTTCGACTCTTCCATCTGTTGACGTTTTTTAAGTTAAAGAGCTAAAACCTTTATTGTTGCGGGTGAAATTCATCTCATTGAATTATTTCACCTATATACTAGGCAACGCATGAAAATATATTTTTATTTTTTATAATTCTTCTTGGTTCAGGTAGATTCATCAACAATGTTTTGAGTTTGTCCAATTTTTTGTAGACAAGAACTAGATTGAACCCCCTAGGGATCTGTTAATATTAGCATGTTACAACAGACATGGGCGTGTAAAGTGGCCACTTAAACCAGCCAATGACAGAAAATAAGCCCTGTGGATGCCCACACTTCTATATTCCCCCTTGTGAAATGTTCTTCATGTCTGTTGTAATATGTTTATATTAACAGCTCTGTGTGGGTTGAATCCGCTTCTTGTCTACAAAAATTTGGACAAACACAAAACATTGATGATTTTTAATTCATTTTCCGCACCTCATGATTGATGCATTAATGCTTAAAGCACTGCATCAGCACATCAACCGCACCGTATTTTGTCAAATTTTGTCGTATTTTGTTAATTTCTTTACTCAACCGTATCTCTTCGGATATCGGCATGTCACTGAAAAAGTTCAGAGAATAGTATTATTTTACTTCAATTTTTGTTCTAATTACACTTTGTTCAATATGACTTCCGTGGTTTATCCTTTAAGGTACAGTAGCTCAATCACAAACAACTGTCGACGTGCTAATAAGAGACGCGATAAAAATTTCTCACCACGGTTGATAATCGTATTTGCGATCACAATGGAATATCAGTGAACACCTAATATTAAATGTCAAAATATTTACGTTTCGCGACGCATAATCCTGCTGCGCAATCACATATTTAAATTTTACCGGTGTATACATCGAAAATATTCCAAAACTACTATTTCAATAAATTTATTTATTATTAATCATGCTATTTATTGCATTTAGCCGGTGGTTGGAGAGCCAAATGTCAAGAAAAGCAGTCGCCATAGTAGTCGTTATTTTATCCTCACTTTTTTGTATTATATACTCCTTACTTTTTGGCAAATACAATATATTTTATAATTTTTTATAGTAAACGCCGACTTTTCGCCAACGAACTTATTTTATTTTTATTTTTTTCACATATGCATTCCTCTAAACAATTTTTTTAATTCTCGCTAAACTGCAAAAGCAGTTTTTATGCAGGGATTTCTCTTTTTAAACATTTTGGTAAGACAATATAATAATGTTTACATAAAATATAAAAAAAATCTTAAATATATCAATAATATAATGCATTTATTTACGAGGAAAATAAAAAACAAACCGACACGAGCGTTGACTTTGAGGTTACACACGCGTTGACTTATGTCTGCGATAACTTAAGCATGTTCATTATTAAACATTGTAATTGCTCAAATGCTGAGCACGTTTTTAAGCACGTCGATAGTTATTTGTGATTAAACTACAGGTATATAGTAATAAAATATTCTCGATGAGTAAAAAAAACCATATTATCGAAGTTGTAACTTTTAAACTAAACTTTTTATTTGTGCAACGGCACAAAAATATGTTTCCCAGTGAAAACTTAAATCAAAGGGTGTATAAATTGTTAGGTAGAAATGAAGTTATAATCGAGTCATTAAAAACACATTAATATACTGTTATTAAGTCTTAACAACCATAACATCACATTCTAAGAGTTTGCTTATTCCATTAAACAAATATCGCATCCCCTCGTCTACAGTAAAATAAGTTTAAATTCCTAAAACTGAAAAAAACGACTTGGAAGAAGAACATTGGTTATTTTTGACAACAAATCTACATACTTTAACTAATTATACAGAGATAACAATTTTCTTATTTGCAAAAAAATATGTGGTGTTCATTGTTAATTTTGTCGTATAATAAATACGTTATGGCCGCCAAATGTCATATTATGCAGTCTAAACGAATTATAAAAGATTATAGATAAATAGCCTGTAAAAGTGTCACTATACACTCTGTATGTGGTGGTGGTTATAACGATTATTTAGTAACAGCAGTTTGGCACAGTGTCGTACATTTCAGATTCTATTAAATTTCATAATTAACATAAAACAAACTTTTTTTTTACTTATGGCACTCTTGATGAAGGGGTGCGATATTTTAGTTTCTCGTATCTAGGTATTTTTGAAACATCCAACGAGTATTATTTTTGCTAACTAATAAAACAATTTACTGTTCCTAATTTGTGTTAATTATTTTGCTAGAGTTAACTATGATTATTCTAATGAATTATTCATTCGATGATTACCTGGAGGCATTTAACTCATTACACCTACACTTACAATACAAAATAAGTATACCTACCGCTTGCCATTAGGTAATTTAATGTTATTTTTTAATACTTTTTTTTTTTTTTTTTTTAAATTAAAATTTGGTTAACTCTTGTGTGGCTGTGATGTCATAATAGTCGACATACGAGACATGACATGACATATATCTCTTATTTTTTAAATTATGCAGTTGTTTTTTTTTGTTATCTTCAAATGGACATTTTCACACCAAATTTGGTAGGTCAAATTTGTATAACTATGCTGGATTTTGTTACAAAAAATATTTGACCTTGCTACCCAATAAATGATGTCTGCAAATACAGCAATACATCTGTATTAGAGAGAGCACGAATATAGAACACATAACAAGGAAGACAGAGACGCTGTTCTGTAGCCCGTGGTATGTAAAACAAATTCAGTCCGGTTTTAACAGTGATGGAGGACGCACGCATAAATTGTGAGCGGTGAATTGATGCCTTTTTTTTTCGCTATGACAGGGCTAAATTATATGTTTATTTTGATAAATTACGGAAAAGGAAATAAACTGAATATCTCAATGTTTTTTTTTCAAATGTCTGAGTTTTTTAATATTCTGTTTTTTGCTTGTGGTAACACGATGTTATACCACCGCGCGCAAAGGAATTATTTATTCATTGATACCTGGTACTTGTTTGTGATTGAATCCCAAAACTAAAAATTATTTTTATTGAATTCAAGTAGGTACCTAGGTACTTGTTTATGGTCGAATTCTAAAACATAAAAAAAATATTTTTTCAAATATGGCATTCTTTTTGCAAACGTCAAACTCCGGTCGTCTCACCAACAAAGGGGTGTACTTATGTCGGAAAACGATTTTTAAAGTTGTATTGAATTAAATATTATTTAAGTATTACCAAAAATTCAATAAAAAGAATTAAACGGTTAGAAATTATAAGCAATTTAAGGAAAGAATCTGATTGAGAATCACAAAAAACAAATGTTGTCTGTAAACATTTAAAATCTTACTTTTTTATCCACAAAATAACAACATCTTTCCATTTTTTTGCAAATGCATTCTCCTCGAATGCAATTATAAATAAATAATACCTACAAACACGCACAGCGCAAAGATCTATATTTCTCTGAAAACCGCACGTAAATCGGTTAAGCCGCTTAGGAGGAGTACGGTGACATCACACGTACAGAGGAATTATATATAATTTTTTTTATTTATTTATTTATATATACGCCCAATGGGCATTTTTATGGACACATTTAAACATAGAAAATTATTATAACGAAATTAGAAAGACTCAATCGTTTATAGTAGACTTTGTGGGAGTGGAAGCGGGAGAGAGGTGTTTATAATTGAATTTGATTCAGTGATCGTTTGAAAGAAGACAACTTGTTATCAAAGAAATCAAGACTGGTGTTGGCAGACCTAAGAATTCTGGGCATAGGGGAATGAAAACCATAGTTAGTTCTATGAAAGAGTAAGTTTCGTCTGAGGTTTCTAGTTGGGATATTTAATTTTATCGAGCTCAGTAGTTCAGGCGCATCAAATAGTGATTTGAGAATTTTAAATAGGACTATAAGGTTGGATTTATTTCGACGGTCTTAAAAAGAAGATATACTCAAAGTAGTTTTTAACTCATCATACGTCTATAGGTCTCTGGATAAGCCCAACCTCCAGCCTATCTTTCTTAAAAATCGATGTTGAACTGATTCAATATTTTTGATGTGAACATCATAATATGGAGACCAGATAACAGAAAAATACTGTAGGTGCGGGTGAACTAGGGAACAGAAGAGAGTTTTAAGGGTATTGATGTATATGAAAATTTAAGCTAATTTAAGCTAATAGGAAATAATTCAATTGCGTCAAATCAAAGGATCGTGAAAGCTAATTACGTGGACTAGTTCTGGTAAGAATTCTGTCGCCAAACTTGTCACGCAGTAAATCATTATTTATGAAGAGCCCTATACTGAACACGGTATATTTTTAAAAATTCAGCATAATCTTGACAAGATCATCATCGTTGTTATTGAATCTAGAGCTTATTGGGAGCCTTGGCTTCCTCGATCATTTGTCGCCTTTTCCCTCTATCATGGCATGTACTCCTCCAGTCCATGATGCCAATAGCAACCACATCTCATTACACACCATCCAGACATCAGGGTTTGGGTTTACTAACGCTACGTCTACCTTGGGGCTTCGTGTTCATATCTCATTGGGCACTTATTCTTTCTACGTGCCCTGGGCATCGCAGCCTCCCTATTTTAATAAAATTCCATATTCTGAACTAATTGTGTATATTGCAGACTTATCTTTCGTACCATATTCTACAAACTCCGTTTTCCTTCACAGCCCCTAATATCTCTCTTAATGATAAAATAAATAATAACAATTAAAAAAAACCTTTTTAGACAAGGACTAGATTCAACTCCCTAAGGAGCTGTTTATATTAACATATCTCAAAATAGCGTTTTCAGGCGTTGCTTAGTATGTAGGTGAAATAATTCAACCACATGAATCTCACCTGCATAAATAAAGGTTTTTGCTCTTCAACTTCAATAACATAAACAAATGAAAGAACTGAGGAAGTAAATATGTTCAAATATGGGCAGAATGGTGAATGTTACACGGTGTGCAAAATGGCCACTTAAACCAGCCAAAGACAGGTTATAAACCCTGTAGATGCATAGGTTTTTGTAAAACCTTCTCTGAAATGTTCTTCGTCTCTGCTGTAATATGTAAATAACAATTTTATTTTTAATGAATTCTATTCTACCAGATGTATCATATAATAATACTCCTTTTTTTAACTTGCTTCTTCCGTTTAAAATTAAATTAATAATTTGAACGTTTTTAAACTTCTTTATTAGGGTTTTTTTTTATTTTTTCGTTTCTTTTCTTGAATTAATTTATAAGTACAAAATATTTCTCCTCATAATTTTTTTTACATCATTTTATATTTTTATACATAAATACGAGTATATACTATTTACCTAAGTATTAGTTTTAAAAAATAATACATATATATATATTTAATGTTATTCAAAATTGTTTTCTTAGATTTTTTTTTAACGGGCTCAAAGTATTTCTAATACCAAGTTATCTTTTTTTAATCGATAATTCTATAACTGATAATATTTTATTATTTTATTTAATTTATATTTTTTAGACTTTCTTGATTTATTAATTAATAATATTGATTTTAAGGCTCTGTATTACTTATGCTTACATGTATGTATATTTAATTGTATTTGAAACTAATATGTAAAAGGCACTAATTGCCGTTAATTTCAATAAAATAAAATAAAATACCAAAATACACACTCCGTAATTCCTTTTAACTGGTTGATAAACTGTGAGCAACTCGATAAACTTGAACGACTTCAGAATACATGCATAAGGTACATTTTTGGTCTTAGGAAATATGACCACATTTCTGATTATCGTAGGCAACTGAAATGGCTCAAAATTAGACAGCGGAGAGACTATCACTCCCTCTCACTTCTGTTCAATGTACTTCATAGTCCTAACGCTCCTATATACCTGTGTGAAAAATTTCAACGCTTATCAGTTCATGGTTTACCTCTTCGTTCTCATTCTCAAGGCACTCTCTTAATACCCATACACAATTCCTCTTTCTTCTCTAACTCATATAGTGTCCATGCGGCTCGACTGTGGAATCATCTCCTATCCACCATCAAATATGTTACTACATTATCTCTGTTTAAATCACGTCTGAAGAAACATCTCCTATCTCTTCCTTAATCTCTCCTCCTTTCCTTTTTCCTCTTTCGGCTTTTTTCCTTTTCCCCATTGAGTAATAGTTTTGATTTAAGGTAATTTATAAACAAATACGTTTATTTCTATTTTGATATATTTTTCACTTTTTATTCTTTTTTTTTTCTATTGAATATGTTCTGTAACTTGAATTATAAAACTTTTATTTTATTGGTTGGTTGAAAGAAATTGCCATTTGGCAATAAGCCCGCCAATGTACAAATAACATTATGTACAAAAAGTTAAATAAATAAATAAATAATAAACTGAAGGATATGTAAAAACCCATATAATACAAAACTAATGTCTTTTGACATTGTTAAACTGTTTGTATTATATTTTATTTGTCGGTGTCGGGCTAGACCCCCGACATGGCTGATATGAAATATTTGTTTAATAAGGGTATTTTCATACTAGAATATTTCATAGTCCTTGGCTCGTACCTGAAGCGTAAGACTGATCAT